>NC_066886.1:9591425-9891425 GCF_022985175.1 Labeo rohita | reverse complement strand
CCATATTCAATTTTATAAGAACTAAAATGGTTAATTTCTACATATTCAACCAACATAAACTCCATTCGAGCTCTTCCACCTACATAAATGTAAACGATAAACTGAGCTATGAGATATTAATGGTGGACATACTGCATTTTTCAAAGGCATTCTGCTAAACACAAATCCCTCTCATGATAAAATAATATTTTCGGAGATGTCTTGAAGTCAGCGAAGAGGTTTGTCTGCACAACTGCATGCAAGAAAAGCCATGGAGGCACAGAAAAATGTTTCTGACTCTTTAACCTGTTTATGCACTATACACCTGCTTTTCTTTGCATAGCTGACAACAATCAAAACATAAAATCATAAAAAACTGATGCATATTCTGCTGTCAGCCTTGTGATAAGACTATGGAACAAAAATTGAGTTTATTCTGCCATTTTCAATGCTTTGTTCTATTTGTTTGTTCTCTGTTAAGATGCTAGAATGAAATACAGTGTCCTAAAAATTATTATTAATTAAAATTTTTTTGTAGAATGTTTGAAAGTCTCTTATTCTCACCAAGGCTGCATTTATTTGATTAAAAATACAGTAAAAATAATTATTTTGCGTATATATATTTTTTTATTTCTTTTTTTTTTTTGCACAAAATAATTATTTTTACAGTATTTAAATCTCACCAAGGCTGCATTTATTTGATTAAAAATACAGTAAAAATAATTATTTTGCGTATATATATTTTTTTATTTCTTTTTTTTTTTTGCACAAAATAATTATTTTTACAGTATTTAAATCTCACCAAGGCTGCATTTATTTGATTAAAAATACAGTAAAAATAATTATTTTGCGTAAATATATATATTTTTTTTATTTCTTTTTTTTTGCACAAAATAATTATTTTTACAGTATTTAAATCTCACCAAGGCTGCATTTATTTGATCAAAAATACAGTAAAAATAATTATTTCCCGCAAAAAAAAAAAAAAAAATATATATAATTTTGTTTTATGTAATTTATTCCTTTGATGGCAAAGCTGAATTTTCAGCGTCACATGATCCTTCAGAAATCATTCTAATATGCTGATGGTGAATAAGAAAAAAAAAAAACATAATTTATTAAACAGAAATGATCTAAGAATTATTTAATAAATAGAAAGATCAAAATAACAGCATTTAATAACATAGAAATCTTTTGTAGCATTACAAATATCCTTACTGTCACTTTTGATCAATTTAATGCATCCTTGCTGAATAAAAATATTATTTCCTTTAAAAATATTGTACTGACAACGAACTTTTAAACAGCTAGTGTACACTTTAATTGAAACTTTCATCATTAAATCTGCCTTCCCTGTTGAAAAAACCAGCATATGCTGGTTAGGAAGGTTTTGAAGCATGGATGCTGGTTTAAGATGGTCCTTAGCTGGTTAATTTCGTCAACAAAGACGACGACGAAAAATATTCGTTAACGAACATTTTTTCTGTGAGGAAGACGAGAGGGCAATGAGCCAAAACTAATTTCTGATGATAAAAAGTATGACGAAACTTATGCTGCCTCGTTAACAAGACGAGACTGGACGAGAATGTTATTTGAGGACTACATGACATTGAAAATACATCCTATAGGCTAACTGTCCTTTTTAAAATGTGTGTCTCTGTCATTAGATTGCAATTGGATAAGGGCGTTTGCATGTCTAGTCTCGGCATGGTAGACGTAATGGAAAGACAGGCTACCAAAACGTGAACATGCGATCTGAAACAATGGCCTCAGCACCTGAAGGGTTAGGGATAGAATCACCATTTCCCCGGTAGTCACAATTCGTCGTCGATTAACTTAAAGTTAGTGAAGGCGGGACAGGCGGAATCACGCTGATAGACAAACGCCAGAAGTGCTCTCTCTCATACAGGCTCCACTTCTTCTGTCCACTTCAGACAGCGTGCGATCAGTTCTCAGTGCTCAAATGCACACACAGTAGTCCAAACGTGAGTATTTCACGTAAATTATGTAAGTTATGGCTTAAGTTAATGTAAACAGGTGAGTAAAAATTGAATTTGTCAGTATTACATACATACCTTCCGTCTTAAAGGGACAGCGTTCCTAATTAAATACCTATTTGTCATTAATGTTAAATAAATGTATAGCCTACATGTTAATTAAACTTACTGTATCTGAAAAATTAGTGTAATTTGTATCTCTAATGTATTTGTCTTATTCTGCCTCTTTTTCAAAACATAAATATATATATATATATATATATATATGAACAACTATAATTATAAATATTATATAATGATAAGTAAAAGTACAAGTATAATAATAAGTACTCCTTTTTCCATACTGTTAAAGGGATAGTTCACCCAAAAAAGAAAATTGTCATAATTTATTCAAGTTTTCCCAAATTCAATCCTTGATTCAAATTTATCATAAGCTTTTATTTGGTTTAAAGAATTAATGATTATTTTTGTTTGAAGACTAAAATAGCTACCAGCTAACAACACTGGTAACTGCAGTTTGACTAAAAGTAATGACTACAAGTTGACAAAAATGCAATAACTTTACTTTGACTAAAACTAGACTAAAACTATGAAAGACTCAAATGACTAAAATGTGACTAAGACTATTAAGCATTTTAGTCTCAAGATAAAGAACTAAGACTAAATCAAAAAATCCTTTCAAAATTAACACTGATGACCAGTTAAACCAGCAAAGCACCAGCATGAACCAGCTCAAACCAGCATCCATGCTTCAAAACCTACCTAACCAGCATATGCTGTTTTTTTCAGCAGGGTGCGTCTGTCGAATGAACTACTCACAGATCATTCTCATGTTCCTTCAGCTTCTACAGCAGGGTGAAATCTTAAAGGAAGCCATCCATAACTCAAGTAGACTGTTGTGTCAAATGTCTGGTGGAATGTTTTAGTCCCAAGGTGGGTTTCTCGAATGAATACTCCCAGCAGCTCAGGTCTCAGTCTTGGGGCGTTTGATGATCAAAATGTCACTGATACTGATTCTGATATTCCCCGTTTTCGTAATGATTTGATCCGTGATCTTCGTCGGCTTGCATGGTGACTCCTCTCTTCTTCTTCCAGCCTTGCTTGCGGCCTGTAGAGCTTTCTGTGGTTCCGTAGGTCTTCTGCTTGGTGGCCAGGGCGCTGTCGCTGTTGGGCTCAGTCTCATCGGCCAGCTCGTCTTCCCCGATGATGCCGCATTTCTCATCACTGGTGGTTTCAGGATCAGCCCAGTCCTGCTTCTCACCAGAGGCAAAGATGGCATAGAAGATCACGCCGGTGTAATGCACCATGGAAGCGATCACAAACACATGCTGCCACTCCAGACGAGTCTGTTGAGGACGTAGAAAGGTAATGAGGATATGCAGTATGGACTTGTGTAAAACAAAAATACACATGCAATTTGCTTATGTCATTCGAGGGTTAGTAATTACTCAGCCTGTCGTTCCAAACCCGTAAGACATTTTTTTTAATCTTCGGAACACAAATGAAGATATTTTTGATGAGATCTAAGAGCTTTCTGACCCTGCATAGACAGCAACACAACTGACACGTTCAAGGCTCAGAAAGGTAGTAAGGACATTGTTAAAATACTTAAATACCTTTCTGGGTATACCTTTCTAAATACTACCTTTCTGGGTCTTGAACGTGGTAGTTGTGTTGCTGTCTGTGCAGGGTCAGAAAGCGCTTAGATTTCATTAAAAATATCTCTGTGTTCCGGAGAGGAACGAAGGTATTACAGGTTTGGAATGATATCAGGTTGAGTAATTAATGACAGAATTTTCATTTTTGGATGAACTTTTCCTTTAAAGTCATATAGTCATATAGTCATCTTGAGGACCCCTTAGAAGTGTGCTGAGGCCCTCTAGTTGAGCACCACTGCACCACTGCCACTGATGTCATATATTTGAATATCCAGGATTATTTACACACTTATCTATAAAAAAAGATACAATTCCACTTATCTAATATAAGGAAAGTGACTTTTCATTTTGATAGGATTGTACAAACAATTCCTTGTGCATATAGTATTATGTTTTCTATGCACAGGAATTAGGTGATGAAGGTAATTACCTTGTGTTTGGTAAGTGCTCCAACAATAAGGGGGCAAACCATGCCAGACAGGGTACCTACTCCATTAGAGATGCCCATAAGAATACTGGCATAGCGGGGAGCGATGTCCAGATGGTTTACATTGAATCCTGTGTTGAAGAACAGAAATACATTTCACATATTTAAATCTTCTCCTGTGTGATTTTAAAAACTAATACAGTTGAGGTCAAAAGTTTACATACACCTTGCAGAATTTGCAAAATGTTAATTATTTTACCAAAATAAGAGGGACCATACAAAATGCATGTTATTTTTTATTTAGTACTGACCTGAATAAGATATTTCACATAAAAGACATATACATATAGTCCACAAGAGAAAATAATAGCTGAATTTATAAAAATGACCCTGTTTAAAAGTTTACATACACTTGATTCTCAATACTGTGTTGTTACTTGAATGATCCACAGCTGTGGGTTTTTTTAGTGATAGTTGTTCATGAGTCCTTTGTTTGTCCTGAACAGTTAAACTGCCTACTGTCATTCAGAAAACTCCCTCAGGTTTCACAATTCTTTGTTTTTTTTTTTGTTTGTTTTTTAACCCTTTCCAGCAATGACTGTATGATTTTGAGATCCATCTTTTCACATTGAGGACAACTGAGGGACTCATATGCAACTATTACAGAAGGTTCAAACGCTCACTGATGTTTTAGAAGGAAAAATGATGCATTAGGAACAGGGTAAATTTAACTTATTTTGTCTTCTGGGACACATGTAAGTATCTTCTGTAGCTTCTGAAGGGCAGTACTAAATGAAAAAATATGATATTTAGGCAAAATAAAAAAAATGTTCACATCTTCATTCTGTTCAAAAGTTTTCACCCACCAGTTCTTAATGCATTGTGTTTTCTTCTGAAGCATCAGTGAGTGTTTGAACCTTCTGTAATAGTTGCATCCCTCAGTTGTCCTCAGTATGAAAAGATGGATCTCAAAATCATACAATCATTGGTGGAAAGGGTTCAAATACACAAAAATGCTGAAAAACAGAAAAATTTGTGGGACCTGAAGAGTTTTTCTGAAAAACAGCAGGCAGTTTAACTGCTCAGGACAAACAAGGGACTCATGAACAACTATCACTAAACAAAAAACCACAGCTGTGGATCATTCAGGTAACAATACAGTATTAAGAATCAAGCGTACAGGTATGCTAAGTTTTGAACACTGTCATTTACACATGGTTTTTTATTACAGGTGAGCAATTTTCTTTACTGAAGCTGGAGCTCAAAGAAATTTTAAAGTTTAGAATCAAAGCCAAATGGCCCAAGGATTATGTCGACTGACACTCTGATGACTGACACCTGTCTCATGTGTCACCTGATATCGCGAAACCACTGAAGCCCACTGCCAGGATGAGAAATGTGATGGCCACTGCACGTGTGTGTGAGAACCCGACAACCAGCAGCAACGTGGCCTCCATGCCAAAACCTGTGGACGATGACAGAATTTTTTTAAAGTTTCACCTACCCAGTGTAATATGAATATGCATAAGCTGATGGCGCAACCTTGGGACTTTGCATACCTCCACAGTTCATGATTTTGCGCACGGTTGTAGTTGAGAGGATTTTCCGACTCCTCAGGAAGTCAGCCAGCTGGCCTCCTATCGGCACAATGATCGTCATCACCATGTGCGGCACCGCAGACAAAATGCCTACCTGAAAGAGCCCGACATCATGTAGTTAGTCTGTTTCTAGATTAAACTGTACTGAAAATGATTGGTAGTTAAACTCACAGTGGATTCTGTAACTTTAAATCACATAACAGCCCACCTTGCTGATGGGGAACCCAAAGACCTCTTCAAAGTAAGCTGGCTGACTAATGAGCAGGAGGTAAAAGGTCCAGCTACGGCAGAAGTTTGCCACAATGATGGCGTAGACAGGCATAGATGTGAAGAATTCACGCCAAGGCGTTTTAAATTTCTGCAAAGTAGTTTAAGATATTATATTACCATCCTAACATTCAATAGAAGATATACACTACCAGTAAAAAGGTTTTGAACTGTAAGATTTTTAATGTTTTTTAAAGAAGTCTTTTCTGCTCACCAAGCCTACATTTATTTGATCCAAAGTACAGCAAAAACAGTACAATTCTGAAACATTTTTACTATTTCAAATATATTTCAAATTTCTATTTGAATATATTTTAAAATGTAATTTATTCCTGTGATTTCAAAGCTGAATTTTTAGCATCATTACTCCAGTCACACGATCCTTCAGAAATTATTGTAATATTCTGATTTGCTGCTCAAAGTACATTTATTATTATTATTATGTTGAAAACAGCTGAGTAGATTTTTTTCAGGTTTCTTTGATGAATAGAAAGTTCAGAAGAACAGCATTTATCTGAAATAGAAATCTTTTGTAACATTATAAATGTCTTTATTATCACTTTTGATCAATTAAAGCATACTTGCTAAATAAAAGTATTAATTTCATGTATATACTGACTCCAAGCTTTTCAATGGTTTAGTGTATAATGTAACTGTTTTAAATATTGAATAATAATAATAATAATAATAATAATAATAATAAATGTTTCTTGAACAGCAAATCAGCATATGAGAACGATTTCTGAAGGATCATGTGACACTGAAGACTGGAGTAATGATGCTGAAAATTTAGCTTTGAAATCACAGGAATAAATTACATTTTAAAATATATTCAAATAGAAAGCAGTTGTTTTAATTAGTAAAATATTTCACAATGTTACTGCTTTTAATGTATTTTGGATCAAATAAATGCAGGCTTGGTGAGCAGAAGAGAATTTTTTAAAAAACATTACAAATCTTACTGTTCAAAAACTTTTGACTTAATAATGTATATATAATGTTTTATAAATTATTGTTCCAAATGCATGAAAGGAGACTTTGAACTACCTCAGTAGCACTCATTAAATTGGCTCCTTCCCCAATAGAGGTCTCAATGTACGTCCTTTCTTCCTCACTGATGGTGGGATGGATCGCAGGACTGTCATAAGCCAGCAGGAGCCAGAAGATATACCAGATTATTCCAAACACACCTGGATATGAACACAGAACCATCACTGATCATTTTAACACTGCATCTTTGAAATGTAACATTACACATGAACACATTACAGGTGCACTAAATGCAGTATATTTAGTGATTGATAAATGTACTTGTCCAAACGGTCATCTTTTTGCCATCTATTCACAGTAAGTTAGTTTGATTCAGTTCAGTTGATTCACTGCAGTTTAATATAGATGTAAATTATTCTGATTGATTAAAATCTGGCAAACGTTTTATAACATGCTAATCAGTTAATAAATATCATCACTGAAGATTTATACTCTCAGTTTCAGTGTATGAATCATTCTCTATTTTTCAACACGGAATTTTTCTGTGAATGTGCGAGACTTCCAGCTCATTAGCCGCTGTTGGGAAACAGCAAGACGAATAATAACAAAGTACAGTAAACGGTAAAAATGCTTACACTACAAACCACTGTGTTCATAAGATAATACACTGATATAATACGGTACGACACGGCAGTTTGCAAAATCAAGCAGTGAAATGAGCTAAAAATAGAGGGAAGCTAATAAAACTGGAAACCTCACACAAAAAATTTACAAACGGCCGCTCCCGCTTTTATGGGAAAAATAAGGTGGATTCATTTCAAAGGTTTATCCTAAACTCACCATAAATATAGAAGACAGAGGGCCAACCTACGTATTGCACTAATATTCCAGCCAGTGGCATGGCTATCACAGCTCCCGCATACGATCCTGTCAACACACACACACACACAAGCATAATTAAAAAAGTTAAATTAAGAGGAAAGGCATTAATCAACCTGCAATATTCCCCTCAGATGACAGTTCAGTAATTTGAAGACATTGCGGGGGTTGCCTCATAACTGCCAGTGAAAAACTAACATGACTGGTTTGGGTTACCTTCAGATTCTTGTATATTTGGGAGACTTTTTAAAGAATCGTTCACCCAAAAATGAAGATTCTGTTATTATTTTTATTATCTGTTAGGATTTGAGTCGTCAAACTCACGGAGTAACACAGTAGTCTGCTCGCTTTCATGTGCAACTACTTCAAACCTCTGCCTGAAGGACAGGCTGGCAGCTGCAGGAAATGGGATTTTAATGAAAAGGTGTCTTAATGTATATTTTATTACTGGGTGCACTTGTAAACCTTCCTGTTTGGCGTAGGAAAGGACTCTTGAGTGAGCTTTTGAACATAGAAGAGGGTGCTGCTTCATTTGTGTCAACAGAAGAAAGCCTTTTCACATACAGAAGGTGAAGCTGTCTGCAGACCATCTTCATTTAGTGGTCATGTCAAGAGCTGTTTGAAGTACAGGTTGTCATGGCACCTGTTTATTGTGAAAGATGGCTGTTTTAATGCATTTGAGACGTAATGAGCATTTTGTAATTATAGACCCATAGACGGCTGGTCAACTGGACTGTGAGCGTTATTTTTGAGAATGTATGTCTGGAGTGTTTACTTCTACCACAGACACAGGCACACACATCCCTGCTGAAAAAATAATAGATACCATCACAGACATTCTAATGATTTCCACTATAAATACCATTACAAACCATCAGCTTTTAACCATTAAAACCATTAAAAAAAATATAGCTGCGAGCAGCGATTATCTGGGTTCAGGTGCTTTCAGACATTTAAGCACGAATGAAAAAAGACATTAATAAGCAAGTCTGTAACACCTAAATTAATGATTTAAAAAAGCATTTTTGGCAAATCGAGGTAATTTACCATAGAAATACTACATTCATGTTAAATCGCCACGATCGCCTTAAAAATTTGCATGCTTGTTTAGAATCACCTGTCGCATGTGCTCACCAGGTTTTGTGAAGTTTTGATTTTTCCTTTAGGCCTTATAGTATTTTTGTAAATTTGGACAGGCCCGTTTTCTAAACGACCCCGTAACAGATTTCCTTTATATATATATATATATATATATTTATTTATTTATTGGCCTAGAGAGTACAGTAAATTGTACTGCAGTGTTTTTGTCAGATCGAGCGAAAAACCTAGGACTAGTTTACAAAAGTAGCTTTTTTACATCTTCTCAATCATTTAAACAAACTATTTGATTGACAGCAGTGCTTCTAGAGGCAAAGTTGTCTGAAATGAGGAGTTCTATTATATGATACAAATATTGCTTGTATGTGCGAAAAACCATGAAATGTACAATCGTACAATCGCCCCTCAGTGGCCGATTTGAATTGATTTTTTTCAAATTTCTCACAGACCTTTGGGGCCAATTGACCTTCATCGACAATGTTTTTTTTGACACTTGTGGCACTTTGGACCAAGATCGTGCACAGCGATTTTTATGTTGATAGGACAAATGGTTGCATAGGTATAGCCATTTTTATGTTTTTTCTTTTTTATAGCGCCACCCAGTGGCCAAGCTCCACGATTTTTGTCCTGTGACCTCAGATTGACCTCTTACATACCTGTTCTGCCTTTGGTGAAGATATCTTATTCCGTTCAGGAGTTTTTACAAAAAGTGGCGCTGCCCCTTTCGATTGTTTTGGCATCCCTTTTGCGACAAAAAGTTCAACTTTTTTTTTTTGATAATTCTTGATATTCACTCTCCAGAGAATCTTTCTGCACTGGTTTGGTTCAGATGGGGTGAATAACCTAGGACTAGTTCGCAAAAGTAGCTTTTTCAAAAAAATCCATAATACCCCAAAATTTTGCCAGCAATTTCATTCTTTTGATCGCTCTTTCGCCCCCATCAGGCCAATTGGGGCGAGCCTTGGTGACTTTGTTGGCAGTGTGAGTACTACCATCCTTCCACGTTTCAAGTCTCTACGACTTACAGTTTGGTCTGCAGGATCAGTTTTACGTGGAAATTACTGATCCTTGGCCATTCTAACAATTACAATAGCGCCTGAACCCCTAAAAGTTTCCTGTAGTGTGTTTTATGACATGTTCCATAAGGATTTAGTGGTTTTAACAGGCCACCGATATTAGGTGACCAATTACCAGTAGAGATCAACAGGCACCATTACAGTTTCCATTAAAACCCGTACAATTCCCATTAGAACCATTAAAACCATTACAAATTCTGTAATGGTCTCAATTGTTTTTTTGTTTTTTTTTCAGCAGGGATTTGTATAAAAAAGCTTTGAATTTGGTATTTAAAGGAAAGGCAGAGAGTGTTGAACATCAGAACAGTAAAACAGAGAAAACATTTTGACATTTTCAGTCACATTTACTGCAGGTTACATCGTTACACCATCTTTATGAGTGAGTCATTAAATCATTTATTCACATGATTCGTTAAAACACTGATTCATTCAATAACTAAACAAGAGAACAGGCTAAATTTGGAACCGCCTGTTCTCTTGCTATTCTACTACTCTCTACTACTCAAATTCAGCAAGTGATTCCCCACATGGAAAGAACCTCTATGAGGATATATGCGCATATATGAAACCTATATGCAGTATATATGCACATATATGATAATATATATGCTGCATATATGCGTATATATGCCACATATAGGCAAAATTGAGGTGCATATATGTGCATATACAGGCCATATAGGTCTCCTGTATTGCTTCTTTATATCCACAAAAAAGCCCTATATGTACATACAAGATATGTCTCCTATATAGCTCATGGCAGGATCTGGTCATTTTAGCTCATATCTCACTTTGGCAACTGTCATACATGATGCCTAGCTCATATTTTCTATTATCAAGGCAATAACTAAGAACTAACTAAAAAAAAAAAAAAAAAAAAAAAAAAAAACATTATGTGCGAACACGTGAAATTGGTATTACATGTAATTGGCATGTTATGGAATTTACCCACACGGAAATAACCTATATAAACATATATGTTTTAATATAGGTTTTTAATATATGTGACATATATAAAATTGGCCGTTTTGCTATATTATATGCACATATATGTACATATAGGAAAACGGCCAATTTTATATACGTCACATATATTAAAAACCTATATCAAAACCTATATTAAAACATATATGTTTATATAGGTTATTTCCGTGTGGGTCTATGTGAGTGACTCACTGAATCATTCACGCAAATAATTTGTGCAAATATTGATTCATTTAAGAATAAAACCCCGATTGTGTTGTTACATTAAGTGTCTCCTAAAATGTTCCGTCATAAACCTACTCACCACAGAACGAGGTAGTAGCCAGACGACTTCTTTCCAGTGGAGGAGCCCATTTGCTCCACATCCCGTGGCAGGCTGGATATGTGACTCCCTGTGAACATTATGCACGTTTAGTATCTTTCTTTCTTATATTTTTAATCAAAATCTGTGATTCTAATGACCAATTAATACTTAAAGGAACAGTTCACCATATAATGACATTGTGAATATGAATCATGGCTTCAATTTTAGTCTGTCGTCGCTTTAAATGACTTAGTATACTACTTTTTTGGTGCTTTTAGTCATTTTTGGAGCTGGAGTATCAGCATTCACTTGGAAACCAAGTTGGTGTAAACATTCTCTCTTCTCCTTTTTTGTTCCAGAAAAGAAAAGGTCATATGTGTCTAGAATGGTATGGTGAGTAAATATTGACATTGAGTGGTCATTTACTGATTTAAATACACTGATCAATGGCATACCATTTAAAATAAATAGATAATGTTATGTCACAAAAACATAATATTTTATGAGGTGTTTGAAGATGAGGCCACTCACCTCCACCAGTCCTTGTAAGATCCGCACAAACATGACACAACCATAGTGAACCCTGGCAGCTGATGGAATAAACATGTTTAGCACTGACGTCAAAAAAATGGCTGCTCCAAACACCCTGAGAAGCAATTCAGAGACATTTGGTAATATTAGTTACTTCAAAGTCAAAAATCAAGTGTACAGTAGCAATATAAAAATGTGGCCAGAAATAATTTAGATTCACATAAATAATGTTTTGTAACAAATGTACACACAGTCAGGATTACTAATTCCACAATGTTATCTGAATAAGTGAAATGGATAACTCTGTAATCAGTCCTGAAATTCTGAAAGACTTTAATCATAAAATGTTGAAGTTTCTCCTTGATGTTATATAAAGTGATGAGTTAGTGACACCTAGAGAGTAATTTTGTAACTTGAAAAGGACTGTTTTGGGGATTTAAAAAACATGATGTAACAGAGCTTTTAATATCACAATGCAATATTAAAATGCATTAGATATGCAAATAAAAAAACAAATAAAATATTAATTTCTCAATTTCATTTAGTTTTACTTGATGTACTGAAACACCTGCAACTAAAATGGAAATAAAAACGAATAAAAACTATAGACTATAAAAAATTACTTAAACTTTAAAATTACAATGAAAATAGGAAAATATGCAAATAAAAAACTAATAAAATATTCATTAAAAAAGCAACATTTCTCATTTTTATTTAGTTTTACTTGATGCATACATTATGTATTGATGTATGTATTTTAGTATACTAAAACTGAAATAAAAAGTCATTAAAAAACTATATAGACTATAAAAAATTACTAAAACTTTAAAATGACAATGAAAACAGAAAATATGCAAATAAAAAAAAACTTACAAGAACATTTCTCAATTTTACTTAGCTTTACTTGATGTACTAAAATAGCTTCTACTAAAACAGAAATTAATAAAAACTATATAGACTAAAAATGCTAAATCTTTACAATTACAATGAAAACAGAAAATATGCTAATAAATAATAAAATATTCATAAAAAAGGGCAACATTTCTCAATTTCATTTAGTTTTACTTGATGTACTAAAATAACTGCAACTAAAATGGAAATAAAAATGAATAAAAACTATATGGACTATAAAAAATTACTAAAACTTTAAAATTACAATGAAAACAGAAAATATGCAAATAAAAAACTAATAAAAACGTATTTATAAAAAGGCAACATTTCTCAATTTCATTTAGTTTTACATGATGTACTAAAAACTGCAACTAAAATGGAAATAAAAATGAATAAAAACTATATAGACTATAAAAAATTACTAACACTTTAAAAATACAATGAAAACAGAAAATATGCAAATACAAAACTTACTATAAAATAATAAAAAAGGCAACATTTCTCAAATTCATTTAGTTTAAAACTGCAACTAAAACGGAAATAAAAAATAATAAAAACTATATAGGCATTAAAAAATACTGAAAATTAAACTGAAAACAAAATTTGCAAATAAAACATTTATAATAGAACATTAATGAAAGCTATAAAAGTGATATTAAATGATATTAAAATACCTCTGGTCTAGTGGTACAGCTTTTATTTAGCATCTGCTGTGGCCTGGGTTCATATCCTGATCTATATGCAGATTTAATTGGATATCCAACTTGATTGGACTGATCAGATTATGAAATTTTAACCTTAAAGACCCTTTTTTCATTCAAAATCCACTGAAAACTGGAAAACCCCTATCAATTTGAATAGGCATGGTGGTAGCTAGTGCAGCTCCTTCACCGGATCACGCAGAAGAGAGTCATTTTGGTTCATTCAGTTGTCCTTTATCTCCATTTAATCCATCCATCTGCTTTTTTTTTTCCAAAACAGTGTGTAAGTGACACTTGTAATATTCCAGTGGCTGGTGTTTCAGCGAGAGATCTGCTGCTGGATCTTTCATTATTAACTCTGTCAGCCACGTGTCCTCTTTTCCTGTGAGGCTTTTATTACAAGACCGCTATCGCCGCTCTAATCAACACACGGCACAAATTTAACCCTCGCAGCCCACACTGGACTTGTGTGGTCCCTTGGGGTCTTCAGACACCTTTCAACACTGAATGTAATGTGAGAGTTATATTATGGAACAAACGTGGCGTGGAGGCCCGTGCATCAAGACTAGGCTCACCTGTTAGCTGCTAGCTTATTGGAGATGAAACCTCCAGGGATTTGAGTGACAATGTAGCCCCAGAAAAAAAGAGCCGTGTATCAATCCCACTGTCTCCGGATCCCAATTAAACTGTGCTGGCTAAAGGAGACAAGCATTAGAGGAGAACGTGTTAGCTTTATGTAATTAATGAAATAAAAAATAAGAATAGAAATAAAAAATACAACAAACCTTTGTATACACATTTCTGTGTATAATATAAATGAGTTATCACAAGTGCATACATAATAAAATGACCTTGTGAATATGTGTGTGTGTGAGTCATGTCTTCCTCTTAATATCTCTTATGACAGGAAATTACAGGAAATTGTGGCAGCCAACAACCAAAAAAAGTCACTGATGAGAATTTAAGCCAGAGAAAAAGAAAGATTATCGGTCCTTCGAACTTGATAGTGAGTTTTTCCACAAAATTATACTCTATTTTGTTTGTTGTTAATTACTGATAAAACTAGATAAAAAAACAAAGATATAAAATATAGAAAATGTGAGTTTTATTTATTTATTTCCAACCTTATAACCAGAATGAATGAAAAATAAAATGTGGTAAATGTGGTAAAACTACGTACTTGACTTCTGATAGTCTTAAACAACCTCATGTTGTTCCATGATTTCCATTGACTTTCATAGTATTTTTTGACTACCAGCAACAGTTTGGTTAACATTCTTCGAAATATCTTTTTGCGTTCAACAGAAGACAGAAATTCATAAGGGTCTGCACCAACGTGAGGGTGAGTAAATTATGACGTATTTTTCATTTTTGAGTATACTATCCCTTTACCTTTCAAAGTTTGAAAGCCCCTCATTGTATGATAATGTAATTTGGTATTTCGAGTTTATATGTTCCTAGTTTCACCTGCATGACAGCAGTCCCGTTGATGTAGACAGTGTTGTTGTTAACCATTTCCACAATGGCTACACCGAGGTTGCAGCGGATGCCAAACGAGATGCAAAAGCCAAGTCCGCTGAGGATGGCGATGATGTAACGCTTGGGGAGGCCAAAGCAGCCACAATCCAAAAGGGGCGGACTGCGTTTAGGGGCCGCCACTGGCCGTCCATCTTCTGTCAGTTCAATGTTGTCCTCTTCAGTTGCATTAGAGCCATCGATCTTCCTACCATATGATAAAAAATAGTTTAGAAATGATATCACTCTATTAACTGATTAAGAGCTGGGGGGTGAAAACTTTTGAAATACGAAAATCAGGTTAAATTTAACTTATTTTGTCTTCTGTTCTGTAGCCTCTGAAGGGCAGTACTGAATGAAAAAAAATGATATTTAGGCAAAATAAGAAAAATGTACACATCTCCATTCTGTTCAAAAGTTTTCACCCCCCACCTCTTAATGCATTGTTTTTCCTTTTGGAGCATCAGTGAGTGTTTGAACCTTCTGTAATAGTTGCATATGAGTCCCTCAGATGTCCTTGGTGTGAAAAGATGGATCTCAAAATCATATCAAATCAGTAGTTGGAAAGGGTTCAGTGCTAAATAAACAATAACATGCATTTTGTATCCCTCTTATTTTGGTAAAATAATTAACATTTTTAATGATTCTGAAAGGAGGATGCAAACTTAGACCTCAACTGTATAAAGCAAAACTGGACCATTTTTTTTGGATTGCAAATGTAGCTGATTCAGCTTAGTGCTGTTTTGATATACTCATATTTATGAGAGATGTACTGGCCGGACTCAGTTGGAGGAAGGGGGCCAGCAAGGATTGCCAGAGTGTGGCATTGAAAAGGTCATGTTGCGTTTGGTGCTCTCTCCATCTCGCCTGCACGCACCTGTTCCATTACTGAACCTGCATCTTTCCTCTCATCCTCCACCTCACAGGAATTACTTTCATCTGTCTATTTTGAAATGCACACCTGAGTTCTTCGACACACAGAGGAAGGAGCTCACTAAAAGCTGAACATCGCAGGACTGTGAATGGAGGATCAAGAGGCATCATTTCAAGAGCCTGGTCCTGATGTTTGTGAAGCATTGTTATTGCACATAAGCCACTTTAAGGTGAAGTACTGGTCTGGTACACTCTCGGAAGAATCTCACACTATTTTTTTTCTATATTATTTTCCCCTTGTATAATGCGTGGTTTTAGTTCTCTAAGAGATTTCCTGGCAATATTACACAGACTCAGGAAATGATGTACATTATCTCACATATAAAGCTGTCTAATGTGCAAGAAATATGTGATTTTGCTGTAATGTGAAATCTTCACGTTTTTAATCTCTGCAGATGTACTAGATATTAAATATGTATGGAAACACCTAGAAAGCTGGATAACATTTTTTTAAATTACTGGCCAAGATACAAAGTGAATACGTTAGGCTTGCGCATAATAATGTAGTGATATTTCTAGACACCCTGACAAGCAAAGATATCCAGTGGCAGCATTTTAATATGCATATATGTAAGAATGTACATAAGAATTGATTTCTTCTTTCTTTGATAAACAACTTTCAGTGTAGAAATACTCTGAAAACAGTTTTATTAAACATTCCTCATCACACATTTTTGAAAACACAATATAGTTTTATAGTGCGTAGTTCTATATATTATATTCTGTAGTCCTGCATAGTTACTCTATGCACTTTATATATATTCTAGTGCATTATATTTTATACAGAATATTATTTCTCTCAAATCAATTTTAAGTTGATTTCTCAATTCTCAATTCTAAATTCTAAATCCCTTCCCATAATTGAATTTAATATCAAAAGCATATAAGCCAGCAATTTTCAGCGCTTAGATTCCAATTCAGCTGCCTTCACACTTACTTCTGCAGATTCCCCAGAGAGTCGCCCACACTGTTCTTCAACTCCTCCTTCCCCGGTTTGAGCTTCTCCTTAAGACCCGCGAACCCCCCCAGTGGCATTTCTCCTTCGCTTGCTCTTCTGTCCCTCAAACACTTGTCTTCTCACTCTTCTGCAGGTGCAGGATATCCACTAGATGCTGGTGCGCATCCTCTCCTGTGCTGGACTGAGATGGTCTAGGTGCGCTGGAGGGGAGGAGGAGATATGCGGAGGAGAGACGGAGCAGAGAGAAAGAAGAGGAGGGACTTTGCTACAATCCTTCATGCGGTTTGGGCTGAGAACATCCGAAAACAAGGTACATGGGGCAAATCCGGGTGTCTTCGGTTCAGTGTGTCGGCATTGCGAAAGTTACGCCGGCATCAATAATGGAAACTCCGGCGTTCTCCTCAGCTCCCTCACAGACAGTGACAGAAGATGCCGAACACCTGCCTCTTCTCCAACCCCTCCTTTCTCGGTCTTGCCCATACGAAAGCAGGCCAAAAACAGTGACTAGCAGAGCTCATTAACTATTGATACCCAAGTCAAGGATCGCAGGCTTGGGGTTGTATGATATGAGCAGGTGTAACAAGACACTGCGTCTTCTAGTCCCGGTCTAACCCTTATCCCGAGAAACTGTTCCAGGGGTTCGTGGGTCAAACGTATCAGCGTCAACAACCAAACACTGACATAAAGGTTGAAACTGTGAGGGCCGTTGCACTGTGGCTGATGCGCACAAGTCTGATTCACAATCTAATTCTATTGCTGTTGTAAGCGAAGGGCTGCACCTTTTTCCCATCAAAGTCTCTTTTATGCAATAATCATCAAAAATTCAGTGTGCTTTAAAAATTCAGATATTGAGGGCTAAAAAATTCATTGGTAGTCTGCACGGCTCTCAGGCTGTGTTTCACTGATGCTTGTTGTAGGAGACTCAATAGTCCGTTTGCCATGAATCAAATCTGGAGCTTTCTCCCTGAAGGTCTGCCATTCAATGGTCATGAATCACTGAGAGAAACAGGGGTTTGCTATTTTCCACAATCAAAATGAACATATGCATTTATGCAAATAAACATTTTTTAATTATATAAAGTAAACAGAAAATAAAACAAGTAAGCCTAAAACAAGTAATAATAATAAATTACTATGCAAAAAAAAAAACAACAAAAAAAAAAAAAACAATGTTCAATGTTAAAGTGCTGGTCTGTCTGCAAAAATGAACTCTACACTGTGGTGTTGGTATGTACAGTACAAACTTATAGTGGAAAAGATTATTTTATTTTATTTTTACTTTTTTTTCCCCTTAAATAAATATGCATCTGTTAATGATAAATAAAAGGTTGTGCTTAGTACACATGCCACAATAAATGCCATAATACATATATAGTACATATATGTATATATATTTTATACGTCTATATATATATATATATATATATTTTTTTTTTTTTTTTAAATAAATTTAAGCTTTGTAATTAATGTAAAATTACACAACTTAGGCATTTTACATGCCTACATCTCTGTAAAATTACACAACTCAGGTATTTTTTACTTTAACTTTTAATTATTTTTTTTTTTTTTAATTTTAATTAAAAAAAAGTTTTGTGTTTGCTGACTCTTTAATTAGCAAAGATGTTTTGATGTTGATTTTTCATGTATTTACAAATAACCTAATGTGTCACTGACCCATTAACTTTTACTAAAGTTATTTATTAATATATTAATAATTTTTAGATAATTTATACTTATTTTATATTTTAAAATTAATTAGGGCTGGCAAACGATTAATCATGATTAATCGCATACAAAATAAAAGTTTGAATTTGCCTAATATATGTGTGTAATTATTATGGATATATAAATACAAGCACATTTATGTGTATATTTAACAAATATTTAAAAGTGCATGTATTTATTATAATTTTTATAGAATGTATATTATATATATATATAAATAAAAATATAAAATATGTACATAACATATTTCTCTTAAATATATACATTAATTTGTGTGTATTTATATATACATAATAATTACACACATATTTATTAGGCAAACTCAAACTTGTATTTTGTATGCGATTAATCGTGAGTAATCGTTTGCCAGCCCTAACATTAATATAATATATATATTGATAGCGTTTTTAAAGCATATGCTTGTCCAAGGCCCTTTTTACTTAAGAAAAGAGTGACATCTAGTGGTTCAGAGGAAGCAATGTGCAGCTGCCCTGCCAATTTTTGCTCTATTTGTTTATGTTTGAATAACTACTTAGTTATAGAACTGTGACCTTGAAACAGTATCTCTTGTGTAAATATGCATTTGCACAACATCAAATCTTTGCTGCCCAGTTCAACAACTTGTCTTCCACTGTGCTGATGCATCATAAAAGTCGAATTTATGGACTTTTTGAAAAAACTGTTTTCTGTATGCAGTATCTTTAAACCAGTGACTTTTCCTGTGACTCGATTTCCACAACTTATGCACATGGTTGTATGATTCTTAAGGTGTATGATTCTTCAAACCATACACTAGTAGTCAAAGTTTTGGGGTTTTTAGTGTTTTTTAAAGAATTCTCTTCTGCTCACCAAGCCTGCATTTCTTTGATCCAAAGTACAGCAAAAGCAATAATATTGTGAAATAATCTTACTACTAATGTTACTATTATTCTAATATGCTGATTTGCTGTTCAAGACACAATTTTTATTATTATAGTTATCAATATTTAAAACAGTTGAGTAATTTTTTTTCAGGATTCTTTGCTGAATAGAGAGATCCAAAGATTTGCATTTATCTGAAATAAAAAGTTTTTGTAACATTATACACTGTATCATTCGAAAGCTTGTAGCCAGTATAATTTATTTTTATTTATTTATTTTTTTTGGGGGTTCATACTTTTGTTTAACAAGGATGCTTTAAATGTATCAAAAGTGATGATAAAGACATTTATAATGTTACAGAAGATTTCTATTTCAGATAAATTCTGCTAAAAAATTCTACTCAGCTGTTTTCAAAATAATAATAATAATAAATGTTTTTGAGCAGCAAATCATAATATTAGAATGATTTCTGAAGGATCATGTGACTGGAGTAATGATGCTAAAAATTCAGCTTTGAAATCACAGGAATAAAATACATTTTAAAATATATTCAAATAAAAAACAGTTACTTTAAATAGTAAAAATATTTCACAATTTTAATGTTTTTGCTGTACTTTGGATCAAATAAAAACCTATTTAAAAAACATTAAAAATATTACAGGACTGGTATCATTCATCATCATTATAAGTGCTTTACATAATAATAATAATAATAATAGAGCAATAAGGGAAGCTAAACAAATTTAAATTCAGTACATTTCTATAAGTTTTTAGAACTGGAAATTATTTTAAAAGTCACTGAAATTTCTTTTCTGATAAATATTGTGCTAATAACGAAACATTGCTTTTTACAGCACTTAAGTCTGTGAGTATTTGTGTTGTTACAATACAGTCCGTTGTTGCTATACATCTGTGAGATCAGATCACCTGTATTTATCTTCAGTGACCGACAGTAGAAAATAAAAACAGAAGATTAAGATGTGCAACTCTTGTCCACTAGCTGGAGCTAGTGTCTGATTTTTCTTTCAGAGTTGGTTACTCAATCGTTTAAACGCACACAGAGTAGGTGTGAAAGTTGCAGTCAGGCCAGAAGAAGAGTTTTTGGCTTCAGCCATCCAAAAAAAAAAAAAAAAAAAAATGCAAAGATATATTCATAAAAGAAATCAAATATATCAATTAGAATATAGACGATATAACATCTTTCGATCACAATGATAATTAAAGATATAAAAACAAAAGCCGCTTTGAGAACAAAGTCTTTATTTTTTTTTCACATGACAAAAAAAAAATTACACACAGGCCTACAGTAGTTTCTAAAATTTAAAGAGCGTTATATATAAAGAGCGCTCTTGTTATTTACAACATTCAATTTTACTTATTTCAAAGTGTTATTAAATTAAAAAACAGAATAATTCAGTTTAGTCTATTACAATATAAAACAGTAAATGTCTGACTGACAACCTTATTAAAAAATATATTTAGACTAGCCTACAATAGGACCAATTTACTCAAAATGAACAACGAATAAAATAAGTAGCCTAAAATTCATATTCATACACGAAATATACAATGTCATTGTGGTTTCTTTAACTATTATTCATTGTACTTGACGCACAGCTTAAATAGCTATAAGTATTTCTGATTTGAAGACAAATAATTTTTAAAGACGCTAAGCAAATATTTTGACAAACTGAATAGATACTAATATTTTTTGCTCTGCTTATTTGTAATAATATTAACTCCGACAGCAAATCATTAAAACACTGTTGCATATATTAATCTAATGCCTCAAAATAACAGACAGCTCTAGTCTAAATATATATGAAGGTGCAAGAAGTGAATGCGATATGGTCGAATTACATGGCTGCAATCGAAAAAGATGACTGTGACCGACCGGCGCTCGTTCAGTCCAGTACCGCATACCGCCATCGCATCCGTGACCGCATTTTTCTCGGCTTGCATAACATATCGCGTGACTTACTAGGTTAGTAACGTGAGGGAACGGACAGCAGAAGGCGGTGTTGATGATGGTAGGAGGAGATTGCGCGTCGTCGTCTTCCGCGTTTCCCCGGATTTCAACCACTGTCCTGATTCCATCGTGTCCTCTCCTTGCACGTTTTTACGCTCAGCCCACCCTCCCAATTGAGTTAGTTGTAAAGAAAAAAATTAAATCAATTATACAGGCCTCGCCGTCTCTCCCCCCCCCCTCCGCCTTCACCTCTCCTCTTTCTCTCCCCCCTTTGCAAATAACTACCACCGCCTTCGTTCTCCACATGCAGCATCGGCGTCCTGGGCCCCGGCGTACCGGCTCCAGCCATGTCGGCGAGGAATACAGCGGCTGGCGGCGGTGACAGAGCGACGGGGGAAAAGACAGGTAACGCGCCGCTTAAAACAATACAAGTTCGTCCACCCCAGACGGGTTCGCTTGAAGCGGTGAGAGTTGGTGTAGATTGCGCTGAGTGCCGGGCGGAGGAGAGGGGAGCTCTCGGTGTTCCCCGCTGATTGGTTTGCACACTCGCGTTCGCAGCGAAACTAGGTCAGTAGTTCAGTAGAGCGAACTCTAGCAAACCCGAGCAGAGGCGCGTCGGAACTGCTCACGGTGCCACATTTGGGGCTTTAACGCGGCATTTAATCATGTTTTCTGGGTTTAATGTGACTGACAATCACGTTTTTAACGTGTAGTATGTTGTGCTGTAGTTATTTTGCGAGGCCTTTGGCAGATTGGCTGCCGTCACATTCAGTCAGTTGTGGCTATGCTAGTTCTTTAAATGTCTTAATGTGTGTATTCGCATACTGTCGTCGACTTTTCTTCTTCTATGCGTTGAGAAACTTTGTTTCTTTCTTGTGGCATACTGCTTTTTTCTTAAATAGATTTTTACAAACGTCCTCCAAAAATCAAAATCTGATTTTACGCGAAAAATGCGTTAAATCGATTTTTTATTGTTTTTACATTTGTGGAAATTATAAAGAATAGCTTAGAAGATTCATATTTTGATCGTTCCTGTTCTTTAACAAAGTTAGTAATTTTGAGAAATAAAATCGACATAAATTAAGTTTATTGCATGTATGGATATTGCAATCCATTGTTCAACACAAAAGAAAACAGAAATTCATTACAGCTGTAGTTTATTGACTATTTTAAGGAGGCATAAATGGCTGTTAATCATAACTGTATGTAAAATAAAATCTGATTGAGATATTTAATAGAGTTATTAGAGCTCCTAATGTGTATTATTTCCAACATGTTGCCATATGACTAATTAGAAAGCATTTTGTTTTTAAGCTTTAAATATTTTAAGACCTGACAAAACTTGCGGTTTTAGTAAGCGAGTCAAATTAATTCATTAATAATGATTAATTGAATCGTAAGTGCTCTGATTCTCCAAAACAACATGAGACATTCCTTCGTAAATTGGATGTTTTTGATTCTCAAACACAGTAGTGGTTATATTAAAGTGTGTACTTCTGATAATCTTTTTTTTGTTAATTCTTTATGGTTTCATACATTCTGGCATAGCTCAACTTTTTAAAGTTTACTATGCATTCGTTTTACTGTGCTCAAGTCACTTTTTCTTGATTATTTTGAGTTTGAGATCACAAATACACTGTCTAGTGCAGATGCCTTTCTCTCAGTGAATTCGGTCTCCTTTTTAATGAGTGAAACTGCCTCCCGTGACGTAAATGTGAATCATTAGCATCGTGAGGTCATAGTGCTGCCTGATCTAGTCTGATTTCTTGTAACGTGACCTTGTAACGTGACGGTTGTGTAATATGTAGGTCAAACTCGGCACACTTGTAGGCCAGAGCTGTGATGCCCTCCTCTTCCTCAGGCATTGCTTTCTCTCTCCTTAGCCTAACTCAATCAGTCAACCTTTGCATAACTAGGCTATAAACAATCTAAAACAAAGCTGCTCAGTGTAAAAGGGCAGTTGTGCTCTTAATTCTCGCAAAAGTGTGTAACCTAAATCTGCTGTCAGTTTGGTTCCTCTCGTGACAGACTCTCCCCCCCCTCCCCTTCCCTAACGCTGCAAAACGTGACTGGAATTTAGGGTCTCATCTGGAAAGTATGTCTCTTAGGTAACTGGCCTTTTGAGTTACAGATTCCAGTCATTTTGGTGATAGGTGTTTTTTCAGGTCAATTATTTATTCTCTGGTAAGTTCTGGCAAAGCTGATAAACAAAATGCACTTGCCCTGGTAAATTGTCTGTGGGATTTATGTGTAGGGGGGAAAAGACAGCATTGTATAACTTCTTCATTTATTAATTATTTAATGCAAGTCTTACCTTAGTGATATTAATAATGTTTATAATGGAGATAATAAAGATTAACGGAAAGTGTGATGCAAAAATGCACATAGAATAAGCTGGTTTTATTCAGAGTCCTACATTTACAGTTTGAAAGCCTTGTCAGTATTTAATTAAAAAATTCTTTGCATAAATTAAAAAGCTTTTAAAGTCTGTATCTGTGCCATCCTGTAATTGACGAATTTCCTCAAAATCATTCCTTTTGTTTTTTTGTATTATATTAAAATGTTTAGTATTTTTTCATTGCATCACTTTGCACTGCTGTAACTTTTTTAAAAATATGATTTAAATGTCTTATGTTTTGTATGTCAATATATCATATATTGAATCCACAGTGCAACTGCATGTATTAAACTCATTTAAATGTTAGTCTCGCCGTTACTTTCAAAAGTATTTTAAAAATTACTTTTCGTTAAATACTTGGATTTCTTGACCTGAATACATAAAATTATTTAGTACAAGTTCACAGTCTTTATGAACTCACGTTTGTGAGGACTATAAAGGCAAACGAGAAGATTTGATCAAAAGTAGGTCAGCAGAACTGTAGTGTATTGTGACGCTTTTGCACTGTTTTAACAACGCTTTGATTGACCACTCACTACCTGTCTATAGCTATAGCATGTATTAGATGAAATGTGTTGCTACTTATCCCAAGCTACAGGGAAGAGTTTTTTAAAGCTTTGAAAGTTGTTGCACATTTATAGCAGTTTTAATGCGTTATTTTATATGTGCAAGCAGACATGGATTGCCATCTAGCCGATCATGTTATTATGTTCTGCACGCATAAGTGTTGCGAATACGTTTTGTCGTGGTCTTTAGAGAGGCTCCTGTGATTTGAAAGGTGAGGCTATTTTGAGATGCGTTTTTATTAAGCTGAATGGGAGAGTTCTGTTCAGGTCTCATTCTCAAGGACTACTTTACAGACCTCTTAAATCTTGGAAGTGACAGTTGTTTTGCTATCATCCTTAAAATGTTCTGATTGTCACATCACAACTCTTTGTGTCAGTTTTACAGTTTGGCTTGACTTCCTCTCTTGTCGAGGAGATGGTTTCCTGTTGCCTCCATGTCTAGACATTTGAATTTTTTTTTTAATCATGCTATTTAGATGTTAAACATCTTCCCTGTTTTTCTGAGGAACTATTAAGATATGTGTGCATTTTAAAAGCATGTTTTATCGTTACTATTATTTTTGGTATTGCATTACCGGTGTTTCAAGTTCTTGGTCATTCGCATATTTGAGGAGCTGTTTGTTTATTTTTTTTTAATGTAGAAGGGCCAGATGCCTGGTAAGCTTTGAGATTTGCATGAGGTATTGGCAGTGCAAGCATCAAGCTCAAATAATTTATTATTTTGCTTATCCAGTTTATTTTCTTAATCTGATGCTTGTGTTATTAATTTATGGCTAGTTGTGTTAGAATGAAATATAATCGAACTTTCTTTACTGAAACGTACAATACTAAGTATACATGGCACATATAAATATTAAAATCAATAATTGAAATTCAAAAAACTATACCACAGTTTTGCTTATAAGAGATCAGCAAACAAAGACTGTTTGTTGTGTGAGACCGAAACGTATGTGATCCATTAGACAATTTGTCAAAAAGAATTTCATACAACTACTTTATATTTTCATTGTTACATTTTTATAAAAATCAAGAGACTTTAAATAGGAGTGTCATCATTTTGTTGCTTATCCACGTAGTGGTTATAGCCATGGGTTAACTGTCTAATCATCAAAACAATTAAGTGTTCTTTTAAAGCAGACAACTGATAAATTGCCAGCTGTTGAGGCAAGGCACTCTTGTAATTTATTAAAAAAAAAATAGGTCATGTCTAAACTGAATGCTGTTTTGTTTTTTTTTTGTCATGTCTAGGGATTCTCACATTTTAGACTGAATTTCTTCAGCAACTAAACTGAAAAATAGAGCACACCATGAAGGCCGGAAAAGTCCGAATACTAACATTACGGCCTTGCATTGAACATTATTGCGGCATTATTGCTGTGTTCTGCTTCTCTAGAACAGAAAATCCACCATCCAATGCCAAGATGCTTCAACCCGGCTTGGTTTGTGGTTTCAAACAACCTAGATATTAGTAATTGATGTTTTTGTGAGAGAAACGCACCGGTGTTGTGTTTAACTGCGGGAAGAATTAACTTGTTTTTTTTCATCTGAATCATTAATCATTTGCTGTTAAATTTTAATAAGGCACTAAACAATTTGTCAGTTGCACATTTTATCAACAACTGAGTGCAGACATAATAAATGTATTATATTATACTAATTATATCTTTTTGGAATACTTGATTGTGATTGGTCAATCTGGCAGCCTGATCTCAACAAATAATTTTAGCTGAAATCAATATTTGACGTCTGTTTGTTTAATCAGTATTCCGTTTATAATCTACACTCAGCCAGTCATTATTAAAAAAATAAACCCATTCAGACTAAAACCAGAGCTTCTGGTTTGTGTTAAAATCTTTATCACCCTGTTGTTTAGTGACCGAATTAAAGCTTTTGTGTTACACATGATAAAATAATATCAGCTTCAACATCTATTGAGCTGATTTGAGGCGGAGTAACTGTTATCTTGATGCCCCATCTTAAAGATAAGAGAGCTGTTAGCAACGTGTTACAGGTTGTTTAAGGTCAGGCCGAGTATCACAAATCATTCCTCACTTCCAGGCCTCACGTGCCGTGCTGACGTTTTCAAAGAATACAGTTTGCACAAGCATGCAATGCATCACAGAAAACCAGCCTTAAAAGTTTACAGGACACAAAAACTTGTGACGTCAACTGTAGTTATAATTAAACCCTGTGGTTACCTGTTTGTCCAACTTTTAGCTAAACAATCAATTTAATACGTAAAATACTACCAAGGTGTGGTGCCAAAAGTGTGCCAAAGCTAAAATCACTGAAGTGGAATCACTGACCTACTTTCACACACTTTTGTCACGTTTCTTGCTCCGCGTTTGACGTAAGCAAATTGAGTTTGGACATGTTTTCTCGTGCAGCTCTATGGCAACAGCGCAAAGTATCATGAATAATTACCTCACCTTATGACATGATCATTTTTCTCCGTGATGACAAGCTGTGTTCGCATCGACTGTTTTTCCAAGTTATTTAGACGGATTATCTAGTAGATTATTGAGGCATTTTGCAACTTGTGGGTGTGTGTTGCTTTTAATGACATTTAAAGAGTATAATTACACTTAAAATGCATTTGTTTGGAGAAAGAAATTGGTAAGGTTAAGGTGTTGAGTGATGTGTTCTTTTAGAGGATGAATACACTGAAAAGAAATGTTCCTTACCATCCACAATGCGAGTAAATCACTCGCATGTGCGACTGAATCTTCACTCTAAACATTATTTTACTCGCCAGTGTGTGAGTTGCAGGCTAAGTATAAATTTAGCACAGATATATTTCCACTCGCTTTTCTCCGTCAAGCGATCTGTGCTATTTTTCAATTCATCTCAACGGATGCAAAGCGTAACGTTACCTGTTTTTGACGTACCGCAAACTCGCTGTCGCTTTGCTCACGTTTCTCACACATAAGAAAGAGCGAGAGAACGAGAGAGTCTTCTATACCACGCAGAATTAACGCGCTACATGTAAACGATATCCGTTGTAAAATATCAGAGTTCATTTGGAATTCTTCAGCTTTTAAAAACAATAAGATATTGCCGGTTTCTCCGGTAGTGGGCGGAGCTAGTGCGCAAACGGAAATCTCATTGGCTGGCGCTCACCTATTATCTTCCCTTTTTTGATTTCAACAAATCAGTTAGAGCGAACGCAGATTAAAGTGTCTGCTGCTCACCAAGCCTGCATTATTTGAGCCAAAGTACAGCAAAAACAGTAAACTTTTTTCTTTTTTTTTTACTATTTTAAAATAACTGCTTTCTATTTAAATATATTTTAAAATGTAATTTATTCCTGTGATTTCAAAGCTGAATTTTTTTAGTATCATTACACCAGTCACATGATCCTTCAGAAATCATTCTAATATTCTGATTTGCTGTTCAAAACAAAAAAAACCATTTATTATTATTATTATTATTATTATTATTATTATTATTAATTATTATTATTATGCTGAAAACAGCGGAGTATAATTGTTTTTAGGTTTCTTTGAATAAAAAGTACAGAAGGACAGCATTTATCTCAAATAGAAATCTTTTATAACATTATATATATCTTTGTCTCAACTTTGATCAAGTTCAAGCAAGATCCAAACATCAGCATAAAGTAAATAAAACTACTTTTGTAACATATACATCAGCATTTATCTGAAATAAACCTACTTTTGTAACACATACATACACATATATACATATATAGATATATGTGTGTATATGTATGTATGTATGTATGTATGTATGTATGTATGTATGTATGTATGTATGTATATGTTACAAAAGTAGGTTTATTTCAGATAAATGCTGACGTTTGGATCTTTCTGTTCATCAAAGAATCCTAATAAAATGTACTAAAGTGTTATAAATATTGATGATACTACTACTAGTACTACTACTACTACTACTATCTCATTGGAATCCTAAAAAAATGTACTGAAGTGTTATAAATATTGATGTTATAAATACTACTACTACTACTACTACTACTAATAATGTTTATTAAACAGCAAATCAGCATATTAGAGTGATTTCTGAAGGATCATGTGACACTGAAGACTGGAGTAATGATGCTGAAAATGTAGCTTTGGTCACAGGAATAAATTATATTTTAAAATATATTCAAATAGAAAGCAGTTATTTTAAATAGTAAAAATATTTCACAATATTACTGCTTTTGCTGTATTTTGGATCAAATAAATGCAGGCTTGGTGAACAGAAGAGAAAAAAAAAACATTAAAAATCTTACTGTTCAAAAACGTTTGACTGGTAGTGTATATTTTATATATATTAAGTAGTATATCAATCTGGTGAGTAAAGGAAAAAATGTACTAGCCAGTGGCGATTCTATTACCATGGTGTGTGTAGAAGGTTGTTACGTATGCATATGCATTTATCTGAATGAATCCAGTTCTGAGTGACATCCTGGAAAAGGAATAGTGAGTCCATGAATAGTGAGTCAGTGAAATGGCCTTTCTCTTGTGCAAATGACATCACGCAGTCGTCATGAGCGCTAGCATCCAAATGCAGGTCAGTGAAGACCAGGTAATATCACGAGCCAGTAAAAAGACGGAGCTCTTCACTGCTGGGTGCGGCCTTCCTATCGGCCTCATAAAACCAAATAATCCCGCCACAGATCTTCACTCCAGCACACAGGATTAAAAATCAGGTTGTTGCCGATCTGTTAACGACTATTTAGGTCACTGGGCCTGCAGAGCACTGTTAAATATAGGAGCCAGGGGCACAAGCTGTGTTTGGCCTGGCCCGTTCCATTGTCGCCTGAACCTGATGGCACTGTAACAACACACGCACACATACATATGCACGCACACACGTAGAGTACATGCACGTGTACACATGGCCGGTCTGAGGAGAACGTGCAGATGCAGTTCAGGGCCTGATGAGCTGGAGCTGGATGTCTGTTGATCTTAGAGGCTTAAAGCAACAGGTGAAGCAGGCGGGAAAACAGACTGCCCCGTTAAAGCCTCTTCATGAATAAGTTGCTCTGCTCACAGGGAGTTTGTGAATGGATTATGGTGGTCAATGGCAATAACAGATGGCAAATACAGCTCCATTATGTCTCTGCCAGGTGCCAGGTAGAGCTGCACACAGTTTGCTCATAAAAGTCATATTGCAGTTATTGCAACAAATATTGTGATTTTAAACTGCTTTATAATGAATAGCACTCATATGAAGTGTGAAGATCTTTTTGTTTTGCATTCACTTAGTATGTGTTGTTTTACACTTAGTATGGACTAGTTGTTGTTTTGGTAACACTTTACAATAAGATGTCATGTGTTAATATTAATGTTTTAACTAACATGAACGAACAATGAGCAATACATTTGTTACACTATTTATTAATCATTGTTAATGTTAAGATAAATACAGTCGTTCAGTGTTCATGTTAGTTCACAGTGTATTAACTAATGTTAACAAACATAATAATATTATTATTATTATTATTATTATTATTAGCATTATTGAAATAATGAGAACAACTCCATAAAGTAATACTACGATGCAAATACATTGTGAGTTACTTTTATTTATTTACATTTATTTATGTATGTATTTATTTGCATTTACATTGTAGCTTTACTAGAGGATGGACTAATTGTTGATACTATTTTAATAATAATAATAATAATAATAATTTATATTTTAATCAATAGTAATGAAATTATTTTATGAACTTTTTTTATATTGTTGAAATAATAACAGTAATATTATGTAGAGTTTGAGTTTTGATGAACGTTTTTGATTCTTCACGATTAAAATATTCCTACGATCTCCTATTATTGAAGAAATAAAGTAGTTCGTTTATTAAGTAGTCATTTTATTTAGTTGCAGTTCTGGCACCTCCGTCTCCACTCGACATACATTCACACCAAATGTTTACTCAGCAGAAGAATTCCATTTGTTTGCAATGACACAAGTACATTATTTGCATGTGCTTTAAACCTTGCTGTTTAAACATTTCATTCGCACGCTGTTCTGACATGCGCTTACATTTAAAGTGTGCACACTCTAAATAAATAAATAAATAAATAGATAAATTAAAAGCCTGTCAAACAGCACCTGATTACTGGAGTAAGATATCTTTTCATGTGTGGTTTGGCCCAGGTGAAACCATTCTGTTTTTGCTTCAGATATTGAAATTATAATCTAATTTAAATCAGAAACGGCTCATGCATACGGCATCTTTGTGTGGATTAAGTTTAAAAATGCAGTTGCCTCGAATTTAAATGGGTACAGAGAGTTTGACCTGTAATAGAGAAAATAAACATCTTGTTCATGTACTCATATTTTCGTTCTTTCTTGTCCCTTAAATAATTATATATATATAAAAGGCTTTCAAAATCAGCCCATTTGTTTGTAAAGCATCTGCAATCAAAATCGGCCATGAAGAATCAAGATCAGTGCATTAGAATAAGTGTGTGGTAAAGAATTCAGGATCAGGTTCGACTGGTGAAGCTATTTATCATCAGGATGTTGCTGGCCGTTCCTCTCAATTGGCAGTTGTGGTGCTCCTTAATATTCACTGGGTGCTCCTAAATTTTATTTGGTGCTCCTAACTTTTTGAATTTGGGAGCACCAGTGCTACCAAGTAAAAAAGTTAATTTCAAGCCCTTTCTTCCATCAGAATCCATTGCTTTCATTTGCAACAGTAACACAAAGCTGCTCAGTGATTTTTGCCAAAAGCCAGAAGCTAAAGCTGTTTTAACTTAATAGATGAATGATCTTAGTGTTTGACAGTAGTGTTTTATCCTCAAGAGTGGAAACTGGATTATTATGTAAATAGAAACAGATACACTACTATAAAGGTTTTTCGTTTTAAAGCTTTGTTTGTACAGGAAGCCGAAGACCGTGTATTTTAATGAAGTCACGTATACTTCGTTGTCTGAATGGGGCTGTAGATGAGCATATAGGAAAGACTGATGCAAGTTCTTGAGGAGGTGAAGTAGGTTGTCTGTATTGTGCTCGTGGCCAATGCAGCAAGTAGTTTTCTGTGAAATTTCCTTTCTAAGAACCAGGTGTAAACTGGGTTTCTGGGTTTTAAGATTACACTTTTAAGACGACTTTCGCAAGATAAAAAAATGCCCTGTTTATTATCACTGCACAGACAAAAAGTATCACTCAGAATTCACACAGAAATCCTTTGATTGTTTGTTCGCCGATTACAGATGGTCTGATTCTTTAGATGTGTGTTATGAAATCTATTCCACAGTGCCCTGGTTCCAATATGTAGCACGTAGTTGTGTTTTGGCATGCTTCTTTTTGTAACTTTACCATAATAAATCCCTCCCACCATTGGCAGGAGACGCATTAGAGGAAGAACCCCAGGGCCTCTCTGTCTCTCTGTCTGGTTTGATGACCCCCACCTCAGCCACCGGCATGGCCTCGGGCATGGAGCTGCCCAGGAAACGGAAAGGCAGCATGGACACCCCGTGAGTATATTTCTATATTTACTTTTAATTATATTTAAAAAAAATATGACAGTAACTGTATATATATCACAATATTGTTATTTTTGTGCTAATTAGAAATTAAAGATAGTATGGTTTATATATTAAAAGTGTGGTAATGGCTGTTTTTAAATCTAATTATTTAAATACTTAAATCTTATGTAAAAGAATAAAAACAGTTAAACACTAAAATGATTTAAATGTTATTTACATTTATTTGGTGTGTTAAATTAATACTGTTATTTGCCAAAGACAAGAATGCATTAAACTGTTCAAAACTGACACTAAAGACATTAATGTTACAAAAGATTTCTATTTCAAATAAATACTGATAAATACTGTTCTTTTGAACTTTTTTTATAATGCATAATAAGAAATGCTTTTTGAACAGCAAATCAGCATCTTAAAATGATTTCTGAATGACCGTGTTAAAGTGAAGACTGGAGTAATGATGCTGAAAATTCAGCTTTGCATCACAAAAAAATATTATATTTTAAAATTCATTAAAATAGAAAACACTTCTTTTAAATTATAATAATATTTCACAATTACTTTTTTATTGTAATAAATGCAGCTTTTGAATAGTAGTGTTTTTTATGATTATCTGAAAGTGTGATATTATCATCATCATTATTATTATTATTATTATTATTATTATTATTATTTTCATTTTATTTAGTTGTTAAATTTGTAGTTTATGGAAGTCTGTTTCTGGCACTGAATAAAAAATAAAGTAATTGCAAGTTTTTATTTCACAGTTCTGACTTTTTAAACTCAGAATTGCTCAGAATTTTTAGAAAACACTACTTTTAAATTATAATAATATTTAACAATTACAGTTTTTACTGTAATAAATGCAGCTTTTGAATAGTAGTGCAATTATTGTTTTTTAATGATTATATGAAATTGATTCTGTTATTATTATTATTATTATTATTATTATTCATTTTATTTAGTTGTTAAAACTGCAGTTTATGGATGTCCGTTTCTGTCACTGAATAAAAAATTAAAATAAAGTAATTGCAAGTTTTTATTTCACAATTCTGACTTTTTTTAAACTCTGACTTTTAAAAAAAACACTTCTTTTTAAATTGTAATAATATTTCACAATTACTGTTTTTACTGTAATAAATGCAGCTTTTAAGTAGTAATGCAATTATTGTTTTTTTTTTATTGTTACCTCAAATTGTGATTTTGAAATCTTAAATGTATTTTCTGTTTTTATTTGGAACTTTCTGGACACAAACCAAAGTGATGTTTTATTCATAACAAATGAAAGAATAGCAGCAGTGTAAAGCATGAATAAAATAATAGTTTTGTACTATTAGTTCTGCCTTTTAATGCTGTCTGGATAAATCACACCTTTTTGATATACTTGCCTGTGACTGTATAGTTTTGATTCTTCAATGTGAAGAGTCACAGTTGTTGCTTTGATTTTTGCATTGTTCCTTGTTTCTTTGTGTTTAAAGTAAAGCCCTTCCCACATAAATGTTTATATACGCAACACATCCTCATACACCCAGCCCTAGTGTCTTAAAAAAAGTATGTGCGTGGGTGTGAGAGTAATATTCAGGATTTTATAGCTGATTTGTATGACTAATATCCTCTTGTTTGGCCTGTAAGCCCCTGTCCTGCTTTTCTGAATGAGTCGAGATGTGTTGGGAAGGGAAGTGCGTGGTCCGTGTTTAACGTCCTCTTAGAATCGCGGCCGCATTTCATGAGTCACTTTAATCATCTCACCACTTTGTTTCCAGGGAAACAAAATCTGCATCAAATCTAGAGGAGGATATGGAGGACGATCAGGGAAGGTACTAAGCCCGTTACGATACTCAATATTGCTCACCTTGATCTACAGTGTTATCAATTGTTTTTAACACCTTTGTCTTTTATTATGTTTTTTTTTTTTTTTTTTTTTTTTTTTTTTTCAGATCGGAAGGAGATGACCAGCACTTAAAGATTAAGTGTATCAGGTACTAATAGTCACTAAAATGTATTTATTTTTCTATCTATCCATCCATCCACTTTGCCACATTTATTTCCCCCCTTTTTTATTAATTTATTAGTAGTAGTAGTAGTAGTAGTAGTAGTAGTAGTATTTTCATTTTATTTAGTTGTTAAATTATTGAAGTCCGTTTCCGCCACTGGATAAAAAAAATAATAAAATAAAGTAATTGCAAGTTATTTATTTCACAATTCTGACTTTTCTTAAACTCGGAAATTGCTAACTATAAAGTCAGAATTTTAAGATTTAAACTCGGAATTCTGAGAAATGAAGGCATTATCAGAATTGCGATATAAAAGCTCATAATTTTTCCTTTTTTTTTTCCTCACAAATGTGAAATTGTTTCTCGCAATTCTAAAAAAAAAATTCATGTAATTGCAAATTTATATTTCGCAATTCTGACTTTTTTCACACAAATGTTACTTTGTATCTCGCGATTCTTTTTCTCGCAATCCTGACAATTTTTCTTGCAGTTGTATGTTTATATTTTGCAATTCTGACTTTTTTTGTGCAAAAAAATGTGAGTTTGTATCTTGCAATTCTGACAATTTTTTCTTGCAATTTTGTTTATATTTTGCAATTCTGACTTTTTTCTCGCAATTGTGAGTTTATATTATTTTTATTTTATTTTATATTATATTTTTTATTTTTTTGCACAAATGAGTTTGTATCTCGCAATAATGACTTTTCCTTGCAATTGCAAGTTTATACATCGCAATTATGACTTTTTCGCACAAAGGAGTTTGTATCTTGCAATTCTGACTTTTTCTCACATTTCTGACCATTTTTCTTGCAATTTACGAGTTTATATTGTGCAACTCTGACTTTTTTTGCACAAATATGAGTTTGTATGAGTCTCACAATTCTGCCTCAGAATTTTCTCACAATTTTTTCTTGCAATTGCGAGTATATATTTTTGTATCTCGCAATTCTGTCTTTTCACAATTATGACAATTTTTCTTGCGGTAACAAGTTTATGTTGTGCAATTCTGACTTTGTTTTTGCAAATGTTAGTTTGTATCTTGCAATTCGGACTTTCTCGCAATTCTGACAGTTTTTCTTGCAATAGCGAGTTTATATTTCGCAGTTCTGTCTTTCTCATAGTTCTGACCATTTCTTGCAAAAGCAAGTTTGTATGTCGCAATTCTGATAATTTTTATCAGAATTAAAATAGTGAGTTTATATCTTGCATTTCTGATGGGTTTTTTTTTTCATGGAAATGTGAGTTTTTATCTTGCAATTCTGACTTTTTCGTGCAATTGTGAGTTTATATCTCGCAATTCTGACAGGTTTTTTTTTTTTTTTTCGGGCAAATGTGAGTTTGTATCTCACAATTGCAGATTTTTTTTTTTAAACTTTTTTTTAAACTTTTTTTTTTTTAATTCTCAAAATTGTTAGGTATAAATCTTCAATTTGCAAGAAAAAAGAATTATAAACGAGTTATAAAAGAGTTATAAACTTGCAATTCTGAATTATAAAATTCAAATAGCGGGATATAAACTTACAATCCTGACTTTTTTTGTGAGATATAAACTTGCAATTGTGTCTTAAAAAGTCATAATTGTGAGAGATAAAATTTTTAGTTTATATCTCGCAATTTTGATCTTATTTTTCAGAATTGTGAGTTTAAATTTTGGAATTCTGAGTTTTTTCTCGGAATTGGGAGTTTATATTGCGGAATACTGATTTTATAACATGCACCTGCACTTTTTTTTTTTTTCTCAATTTATTCGGAGAAAAAAATAATCGTGAAATTACTTTTTATTTCAGTGGCAGAAACTGGCTTCCGTAGGTGGTTTTCATTGCCGTCAAAATTTTCATTAAACTCAAACACTAAAAAAAGTGTTGTTAAGTGACATTATATTTCAGCTCAGTGGAGTTCAGCGATACTTACGACACAAATTTCATCTTGCAGAGAACCTCATAGTCAGATCGAGAAACGACGGCGAGATAAGATGAATAACTTGATTGACGAGTTGGCAGCGATGATTCCAACCTGTAACCCAATGTCCCGCAAGCTTGACAAACTTACTGTGTTACGAATGGCTGTCCAGCACCTCAAATCACTCAAAGGTACCTAGACACCTCTCAAATGCTATTGCAATTAGCTTTTTGTAGCCTAGCATTCACAAAGTCTAATATTGAGCTTGAAAAATGTATTTTTCTTCATGAATACTTAATTACAGCAAAGCAAACAGTAATTAATGTTCTTGAATGTATGTGTGGTAATGGCATGCCTGTTTTTCAGGAGCGACCAGCTCTTTTGCAGAAGCCAATTACAAACCTGCATTCCTCCCAGATGATGAGCTCAAACACCTTGTCCTAAGGGTAAATCCTACAGTTTATAGAATTGATATGTCTTAAAGCTATTTGTAACAGCTATCAGTGCAACATATTGATTATGTGGGTGGAAAAGTCTCCAAAAATAGCTTTTGTTTAAACAGGGGGGTTTTGACTTTTTGCAATTGCGAAATTGCATCATCAGCCTTAAATGATCTCTTTCTGTCTCTTATCCAGGCTGCGGATGGATTTCTCTTTGTGGTTGGCTGTGATCGTGGGAAAATAGTCTTTGTCTCAGAATCGGTTTCAAAAATCCTGAACTACAGTCGGGTAGGACAGTTTGACTACGAAAAAAGAGAGGATGTTTTATGTTAAGTGCTATAATTATGAACAACCAGACAGAAGATGACTCACCGATACTCTTTATTATTGCCGTTTTCCACATAGTAGAGTCATAGTGAAGTCATAACTTAAAAAGCAAGTTTGCTTCTTATATAGTGACTCTCTCGCTTTATATATAATTCTTGAGATTAAGCACAAGATTATTTTCCAGAACTATTCTGTTGTCTACAAAACTAATGTCAAGTCTTTAAACATAATATTTATAATGGTAGGTTTTATGAGATCACAAAAAACATAAATCTGTCCTCTATGTCTAAACAGTGTACTGTTCGTGTATTTTAAGGGCTGTTTTTAAAACAGCACTTGTTTACCTGCTGATAAACGATTAGGTTTATAACTTGTTGGCAAAACGTATTAGTTAAATCATGGCTCATTTGAATGTTTTCTCCCCAGACGGAGTTAATTGGACAGAGCCTGTTTGATTATGTTCATCCAAAGGACATTGGTAAAGTGAAGGAACAGCTGTCTGCCTCTGAACTCTACCCGCGGGAGCGCCTCATAGACGCCAAAAGTAAACATGCTTAGGCCGTAATAAACGGTTGTTCTCTGTGTTGTGTGTGCATTTCCTGAATGCTTTTCTTAAAGTCCGTGTAAAGGCAATTGAGAGATTTGTTTCTAACCGCATTATAAATGTTCGTAATGTATCACTGAAACACGTTACAAAGACTGCGTAGTACTGTTAAAATGTTTAAAAAGTTTTTCGACATTTTTGTGTTTAGGAATTTTTGGGCGTGCCTGAAATCAAGTCTTGATGACACACTGGAGCCGCTGGGCTTGGGCCCTCCACTAACACTATAATAACTAGAGCGCATTATCATCAGTGGTTCGCCCGCTCAGTCACGAGTTACGGTCATTGCCGTTAGTTACGATAGATCTAGCTATGCCTTTGTCAGTTAAATTCATATTGTAAACATGTATGGCTGCGTACATCCATTTAGACCGCTAAAGTGAGTATCCATTTTGGTTGTAGCGGTATTTGACAGTTGCGACAGGCGGTAGCTTTCCAACGAGTGGGCGTGGTTTCAGCGTGGACATGCCCCCAAAATTTGAGTGCAGAGATTTTTATTGATGTTATTCACTTGCTGTTTTTTATCATTCAAATTTGGGTGAATAATAACACATTTTTCTGTTGTGTGACAAACTAAGAACACATCTGTGACCCTGGACCACAAAACCAGTCATAAGGGTCAATTTTTTGATAGGACAGGACAACATTTGGCCGAGATGCAACAATTTGAAAATCTGGAATCAAAATATTGAGAAAAATTGCCTTTAAAGTTGTCCAAATTAAGTTCTTAGCAATGCATGTTAATCAAAAATTAAGTTTTGATATATTTACGGTTGGAAACGTACAAAATATCTTCATGGAACATGATCTTTATTTAATATCCTAACGATTTTTGGCATAAAAGAAAAATTTATCATTTTGACCCATACTATGTATTTTTGACTATTGCTACAAATATACCCGTGCTACATTTAATATTGCTTTACACGGACTTTAAATGCTTATACAGTTTTATGTCTGTTGCATGCACATTGTACTTGGATAATAAAAATACAGTATACACTACAAGTTTGGGGTGTGTAAGATTTTTGTTTTTAAAAGAAGCCACTTATAATCACCAAGGCTGCATTTCTTCAAACAAAAATACAGTAAAAACAGTAATATTCCTATAATATTATTGGAATTCAAAATGACTGCTTTCTGTTTTAATACAGTTTAAAATATAATTTATTTCTGTGATGGAAACAATTTTCAGCAGCCATTATTCTAGTCAGAACATTTAATATTATTAGCAATGTTGAAAACTGCTTAATATTTCTGTAAACAGTGGTACATTTTTAATGTTCAAAAAAACAGCATGTATTTAAAATATATAAATCTTTTGAGACGTTCTAAATGTCCTAACCATCACATTTGATAATTTTAATGCGTCCCTGTTTAATACAAGTATTAATATCTTTAAAATAAAGTCTTACCAACCCCAGACTTTTTTCCATGATTATTTACTCTCCCACATGTCTCGAACCTGTTTCCTGGCATAAAGCACAATAAAAATAGTCTATATGACTCATGTGCTGCATTTGAAGTTTTCCCAAAACCGTAGAATTGCGGCAACATGAGGGTGAGTAAATAACAAAATATGTGTTTTGGGGAAAACCATTCTTTCAGCCAATCTGACACTCACTGGTGTTTATGTGCAGCGGGATTGCAGGTGCAGGCTGAGCTCCCTGTCGGAGCGGCTCGGCTTTGCTCTGGAGCCCGACGCTCTTTCTTCTGCCGAATGAAGTACAACAAAGTGACCGTCAAAGAGGAGAAGGACTTCCAGGCTGGGGCCTCAAAAAAGAAAGGTCAGTAGCATTACAGTCAGGATACATCAGGAGCTCATCCTGTTTTTACAATTAAGACGTTAAAGGTATATAAAGGTGGTTTTCCAATTCCAAATATACATCAGAAGATCCTAGTGTTCATGCATTCAAATCCACTGTGAGGAAACACATGACTTTGCTCTATAAAGGTTGTATTTCCTTGGCTTCAGACCGGCAATGTCTCTTTAGTCCAGCTGCGAACTAAAGGTCCGAGATTTGTGACGCGTTGATGGCGCGGTCTGCATATTTACTCCATTACGCACGTCATCTCTTCTTCTTTTTTTCTCGCCACATGCAGTGGTGTGAGCACAGCTTGTGGGATTTTATTCTGACAGCTGTATTCCTACAAACTTGTCGGATTGTGACTTCACTTTGGAAAGTGTTGTGCTGTGCTGTCTGGACTTGGACAGCATTGATGTTTCTTTTCTTGGTGAGCATGGCCTTTTCCAAACTGCCCAGAGCAGATAGTTGACAAGTTGTTCAGGCAAGCCATGCATTATTATGCATTTATTTTTATGCATTGAACATGCGTTATAAGCTAGTTTTTCGAAATTTACATTATGTTCGACATGTTGAGCAAAAGCTTATATTTAAGCTTTTGGCACAGTACTGAAAAAATCAATTGTCAGATGTTTCTGCACATTTTTAGATTAAATCAAGTAAATCGAAAAGGGAACGAAACGTGCATCTTTGTGTTCCTCTATAACAACATATGGTGGAACATTTGGCTCACAGCTCACCTGTAAATTGACTCTGTTTTGATTGACTGCCCCAACAGAGTCACAGCGGTACTGCACCGTGCACTGCACGGGCTACATGCGCACCTGGCCCACGCGCCAGCTGGGCACGGAGGGGGAGGCCGAGGCGGATAAAGAGAGCTCCCACTTCAGTTGCCTAGTAGCGGTGGGTCGCGTGCACCCTCACGCCCTTCCGCAAGCCAACGGAGAGATCAAGGTCAAACCCACTGAATTTGTCACCCGCTACGCCATGGATGGCAAATTCACCTTTGTGGATCAACGGTAAGTTGGCTGTTGTTCTAGGAATAGCTAAATGTGAATTTTTCTTACTGACAATTGTTTGTGTGCATAATCATAGTCATTTATGCAAACAAGCTCCACAGTTTGTAATTACCCACGTAACTTTCCCTCATCCAGTAACGTTCAGTAATAAGCAGACTGTACGTGGACACATCATTCTCACTAGAGGGCGGCATGCGTTTTCTTTTCAAAACCTGTGTTTAGTGTACCACTTGTTAAGGGGAGACAGCATTTACGTATTTGTGAGATTATGGTTAACTAACTATCTGTTGGGGAGTAATTAATTTAAGGCATTTCTTTAGTAGTCTATATAAAAGTTGTTGTTTTTTAAATAACTTTCAAATATAAATTAATAAAGTAATTATATACAAAATGATATAATTATATAATGATATAATGAATATAATTATATATTTAATATTTTTTTCAGAACTTGTTCGTTTACCGGTTGTTAAAGGATTAGTTCATTCCTGAATTAAAATTCCTGATTATTTACTCACCCCAGTGTCATCTTTCTTTATTCAGTCGAAAAGAAATTAAGATTTTTGAGAAAAAAAATCCAGACTTCAATGGGGATCAGTGGGTTGAAGGTCCACATTGTAATTATAATGCACCTTTAAAGGGTTCTACACAATCCTATCTGAAGAATAAGGGTCTTGTCTAGTGAAACAATCTGTTATTTTCTTAAAAAAATACAAATTTATATACTTTTTAACCACAAATGCTCGTCTTGTACTAGCTCTGCAATGCGCATTTATGACTTCACGCATTACGTAGTTGCATTGAAACTTTAAAATCCTCCTCCAACTTCAAAATCGTCCAACATCGTTGTTTTACCTTATTTTTAGAAAGAGCAAGAAAGAAAGACTTTCTTTGCATGTTTGCTTTGTAAACACTGGGTCGGTACTTCCGCCTATGTCACGTGTGACCTTTCCAACGTGACTACGTAATGTGTGAGGTCAGACTAGTGCAAGATGAGCATTTGTGGTAAAATGTATATAAATTATTATTATTATTTTTTTTATTTTATTTTTTTCTTGGAAATTTTTTTTTTTTTTTTTTTTTTTTGCTAGATATAACCCTTATTCCTCAGATGGGATTGTGTACTGCCCTTTAAAACTGCAAAAAACAATTGTTAAAAAACAATCAAATATAAATTAATAAGTAATTATATACATAAATATATAATAATATAATGAATATAATCATATATTATAATTTTTTTTTTTAAATTTCCTTATTTACTCACCCCAATGTCATCTTTCTTTGAGTCAAAAAGAAATTAATGGTTTTGAGGACTTCAATGGGGATCAGCAGGTTGAAGGTCCAAATTGCACCACTTGCATTTTCAGTGCTGCTTCAAATCTGATCTTAAGGGTCTTATCTAGTGAAACAATTTGTCATTTTCAGGAAAAAAAAAAAAAATGTATATACTTTTGAACCACAAATGCTTGTCTTGCACTAGCTCTACGTTGTGCTTCTACAACTTCATGCATTATGTAGTTGCATTGAAACTTCAAAATCATCTGACTTTCTTTTTTTTTGGAAAGAGCCTCGACTTTCTTTGTGAACATCTTGTATGAAAATGTTAATTTTAAAACACTGTGACACTTTCTCTTAGAGTTGTCTCTAAAAAAAAAAATTACCTACTTCTTCTTTTAAGTTTCATAGCGATTTTAAAAACTGCTTTCTGTTTATATTGTGCACACAGAGCCACCACCATTCTGGGTTACTTACCCCAGGAGCTGCTAGGCACATCCTGCTATGAATACTTCCATCTGGACGACCTGCCTCATTTGGCAGATAGACACCGAAAAGGTAAGGTGCATCCAGATTCTTACTATTAGGAACACTAAAGCTCTAAACAGTTTTGCTGAACGTATTTTCCAAAACACTGGGCAGATTGCCTGAGACATTTGTACAAAGGATAACACGAGTAGCCAAATCCTCATCATCCATCATTAATCATTAGTCTTAGTTCTAAAGAACATTAGAACAGCTTTCAATGGCAGATACACGAGGCCAGTGCTTCAAAGAAAGTTCTATTGGATTACATGTGTATAAAAATAAATGTGCCACTTAATACCTTCTCTGAGTGTCACCTGGAAAACTGTCTTTGTTTACTCATTCCAATCCTGTAATTAATGTATAATTATGACATTGGAATGACTGGTTTGTGAGTAAATGACAAAAAAAGTGAAATATTCCTTTAAGATGAAGATTTTGGTTGCCTCTTTTTACAGTGCTGAGAAGTAAAGAGAAGATTGAGACAAACTGCTATAAGTTTAAAACGAAATACGGCTCTTTCGTCACCTTACAAAGTCAGTGGTTTAGTTTTATAAATCCCTGGACCAAAGAAGTAGAATACATAGTGTCAACCAACACAGTTATATCGTAAGTACCAGCATTTCATCTTGTTCTTTTAACAGGCCGTTTTTTCGTATTGCCTCATATTAATGTCATGATTCAACCTGTCGCACCCAAATTCTGTGATCGATGAGATAACAGATTATTTCTTGACTCTTTTTCCACCTGACTCAGCGGTAAAAGTAATCCAGGTGGATCAGGGGATAAAGCCGAGCAGCCAAGCAGTTCCAAGGCCTCGGAGGGTGAGTACTGAGATCTGTGAACGTTGTAAATATGTTTTGTTTCTAGGTGTGTACCTATAATTTGCGTACTGCATTGTAAAGCCGTATGTAGAGGAATAGACAATGTGGCAACTATATAATTGGAAGTCTGGCCTTCTAGTTAATAAAAAAAAGAGGTAAAAAAGAGGCATCACCTGTTGTTTTGGGATTTTTTTTTTTTTTTTTCTTGCTTGTTGTTGGTTTGCTTGGGGTTTTTGTGTGTTGTTTTTGTTTGGTTTGTTAGGTTTTTTAGAGGGTTGATTTGTTTTGTTTTCTGAGTATTTGTTTGTTTTTTGTTTTGTCTTTTTTGTTGTTTTGTTTTGTTTTGTTAGTTTTTTGGTTTGCTTGTTTTTGTTTTTTGTTTGGGGTTTGATTTTTTTTTTTTTTTTTTTTTTTTTTTTTTTTTATTTTGTTTGCTGTCTTTGTTTTTTTTGTTTGCTCTGGGTTTTTGTTTGGTTTTGGTTTGTTTCTGTTTTGTTTAGTGTTTGATTTGTTTAGGTGGGGGTTTTTTTTCTTCTGTGCTTTGTTTTTTTCTGTTTGCTTTTTTTTTTTTTTTTTTTTTTTTTTTTTTTTTTTTTCCGTCTGAGTTTTGTTTGTCTGGTTTGCTTGTGGGTTTGTTTGTTTGTTTGTTTTGTTTAGGGTTTGATTTGTTTTTCTGTGTTTTGTTTGTTTGTTTTTTTTGGTTTGCTTGTGGTTTTGCTGTTTTTGTTTTGATTTTGTTTAGGATTTGTCTTGGTGTTTGTTTATTTTTTTGTGTGTTGTTTTTTTGTTGTTTTGTTTTGCTCGGGTTTGTGTGTGTTTTGTTTGGGATTTGATTTGTTTTAGTGTTGTTCGTGTGTGTGTGTGTGTGTGTGTGTGTGTGGGGTTTTTTTTTTGTTTCGTTTTTTTTTTTATCTTCTGTTTGCTTGGGGTTTTGTGTGTGTATGTGTTTTTTTTGGTTTGGTTTGGGATTTGATTTGGTTTGGTGTTGGTTTATTTATTTATTTATTTGTGCATTAGCTAGAACCGCCTGCATGATTTCTCCTATAAATGATAAAATATTTGTTATTGTCAAATTTTACTATTAATTTGAAGTATATTATGAAGCATAATATTGGCAGACAGTTTTGGAGATTTCCAATAGGTATACATAGGAACTGCATGCCTTTTGCTACATACAGAAAGTCCCTTTGGCTAGTGAAGGACATTTTACCACTGTGTTTAGCAAGATCTTTGTTGTCAAGAATTCTAAATATATCCAACTCTTCAATGGACCAGTAGTATTTTTATATGTTTTGTTTTAAAGATGATGCCAAGAAGTCCCAACAAGTTCCAATCATCCCAGGGATCTCCAGTGCATCAGGCATGATTTACGCTGGGTGCATAGGGACCCAAATTGCTAATGAGATAATGGACTATAATAGGTAAACCAATTACATAGCTTCCTTTCTATTATTACATTTGGTGTAATTTACAGTGAAGTATTACAAGCGCTGAAAATTAAGGAAAGTTAAACTAGATTGGTAAACTTGTCATCCAACAAATGACTAGTTAATTAGTGATCCTAAGTAGTTTTTTTCTAAATGTAATAAGTACATTATTATTCTTTTTTTTCCCCAACTATCACTGATATTGTTAGCAGCAGTGCAAAAGATTCTTGGAAATATTCAGTTGGTTGATTTCTGCACATCCCTAAAAGTTCTTTGTATTCTGATGTCATGCTGTTTTTTTAAGGATGAACTCCTCACCATCCAGCGGCAATACAAGTCCATTCAGTTTACTGCAGGACAAGTCTCCACTGGCCCTGGCGCAGGCCAGCAGCAACGTGAGTCTGTTGATGTGTTTAGAAATTACTTACAAGTTGGTTTCTTGCTTTCTAAAACAACAGTTCTTCTCATGCTATAAGGTGCCAAATGGGGAAGCGACAGATGTGGAGATGCCTGGCAAATCAAGCTCGGAGGAGGAAGCGAGGGGTGGAACCTTCACAGCGGGTGAAAATCTGATGGGTAGATGTTACAGATTATATTGCATTGGCCAAGTGGTACTAAAGATACTAAAGCTTGTCAAGAACATGTCTGGGTTTTTCTCTGAAAAAAGTTTTATATAATGAAAATTAACTATGCTTTTGGAAAATTCAAGACTTTTTGAATTGACATTATTTTGACAACAAAAAACTTTTACTTTTTTAAATATATAAATATGTAAAAAAAAAAAAAAAGTATGTATGTAATAAAATATAAATAAAAGTAAAAATGTGTGTGTGTGTATATATATACACATTTTTACTTTTATTTATTATTATTAAATATATATATATATATATATATATATATATATATATATATATATATATATATATATATAGTTTTAATAATTTTCATAATACAGAAATATATAGATTATAATTATGAAAATCATGCAGATAATAATAGCAAATATTTTAATGGCAGATACATTGCCATTTTTCTAAACATAAATGCATTAAAAGTAAAATGTAATATTTTCATGTTCTGTAATTTTTTTTTCTAATATTTAATGTAAATATTATTATTATTATTAATTTTTTTTTTTTTACAAAGCGTTTTTTACTCAGTTCAATCTAATGATTTTTCCCCCAAATATGGCACTCAATTTTTTTTGTTCACTTTTTTTTTTTTTTTTTTTTTTTTTTTGTTCTCTGCCTCTGTTCTTCTCCTCCAGAGGGGAGCTCTCAGTTGGATCTGGAGGGGGTTCCTGGGTTGGGCGCTCTGAGCACTGACGAGGCAGCCATGGCAGTCATTATGAGCTTACTGGAGACAGATGCCAACCTGGGTGAGGCCGTGGACTTTGACGAGATGCACTGGTCTCTGTGAACACAGCTCCTTTTTTTTTTTTTTTTTTTAAGACCCGTCTTATCTGGAGCTTTTTAAAATGAACCATTCATTCATGGGGCAGCAAGCCTTTGACAATTCTATGACTTTTACGTTTTTAATTTATTAGTGTTTTTTAATGCGTCTGGACAAGCTGCATGGTAATGCAGGTAATCTGATGGCTGGTGAAGGAGAACCGAAGGGGACGAGGGGGGCTCTCGGAGCACCTCAAGCTGAGTACCTTAAGCAACAGGACCAGGTTTTATGTGGTCTAGTGTGCATTTCTTCACCTTGGCTCTGACATCACGTCTGCCCCAAGGCATGGATCAGAACAGAGAGACGTTCTTGGCCTGTTTTGCCATGTTGAGAAACACATGCCTCAGCCAAGCCATAAGGCAAGAACCCAAATAGTCCACTGTGATCCAGTGGCGTAAGGATTTCAAAACGGTTTCCTTAGTCAATCAACACTTGAACTGATGCTTTGAGGCAAAGCTGGACTGATTTTTTTATAAAAACATCATTGGATTCCTATGGCAAGGGAAGCCTGGTAGTTATTTTACCCTTTTAGAGCAGATACCGTCTTGAATTTAATGTTTTTTTTTGATGAACAAGAGTGGAACAACGGGGAGGGGTATTGGTAAGCTCTTATGGTCATTTGTCAAACAGAACTACTTGAAAAGACTGTGGAAAAACCAGACAATTGAGGATCACCATTAGGCCTGACATTTGTTTTTTCCTCTCTAGTCTACAAACCTGTGTGTGAATGTGTACTTTTCCCTCAGACCTTCGCCTGTCCTGCCAGGGCTATGCTTCTCTTGAAACAGGGCCGTCATAAAAAATTTACAGGGCCTGGGGACAACGTTTTTACTGATTGTGTGGGCACATTGTGTAAGCTGTATTATAGAGGACCTGGGACAATGTTCTTGCTTGTTGCCCCCTTAGTTAGATGTATTAGACCTGCTGTTCTGAAACATTGTCTGGATGGAGATCAGCAACAGGTAAAATGGTGAGTGGAAACTAATAAGGGCAGGGTCTCTCAGGGAACAATTTATGGAAACCCCTTCTCAAAATCCTGTTCAGGGCTTCATTCTTTCATTAGTTCTTCTCTCAGTTTTGTGCAAAGAGTATAACATGCTTATGTGATTAACACTTAGAAGGTGATTTGTTGTTTAAAAATCTGTATTTTGTAATTGTATCCTATAATTAATAACTTAATCTCTACATAACTTAAAAATATGAACAAAATAACGTATCCACCTTTTTCCTGAACGCGGAAGTCTCGCCTGACAGGAACTATCATGCTTTACATTTCCGGTCTCTGGTGTTTATAGTCAAATAACGTATTTTCCGAGTCTGTAACACAACGTTAAACCTGCAGAAGTGGTTTTAAAAACATGGCGCCATACTTTTATCACTTAACAGTGTAGCAGTGACAGTGGTTTTGCAGTAACTCACCTGTCATAGTTTAATGAGTTGTTTTAACATTATTCTATTATTTAACACACAGTATATTAACTTAAGCGCTTTGAACTGCTCATTTTATTTTGTCATCGTTTTATTCAGATTTGCTAGTACGCAAAACAAGTACTTCACAGGAATTCTTTAAGCTTATTTCTGTTACAGCGGAAGCCAACAGCAGCACAACTTAACCCTACGCACATTTATATATTTGTTTAAACGTTATATTGGAAAAAAGTTTCGGTTATATTAATAAAGTCGATCTTTTTAAAACGTTTTAACGTGGATTTCTACCGAGACCTGAACGCGAGAGCACCCAAACGGAAGTTAGAATCCATCATGACGGCGCTCATCGGTTACTCAGCGAAAAAGGTGGATAATTAGAGTAACGTTAAACAACAACAACAGAGATATGAGGAGATTCATCTTCACATTCTTCCTGCTTCAAGAAGGTATTTAATACAAATCCAACCATGAAGTCATGATGGTAACCCACTTTTAAAGGTATAACGCACCCTAATTTCTTTATCATTTACTTACCCTCATGTTTTTCCAAACCTGTATGACTTTATTTCGTGAAACACACATGGAAACGTTTAGAAGCATGTTTACACTGCTCTTTTCTTTGTAATGAAAGCCATTGGTGAACATTAGTAGGCTTGCAAGCTTCAGTAGGACTGAAAAGCACTATAGAAGTAATTCATAAGACGTGTGTGCTAGTTTTTAAAACGCGTCATCAATCGGCCATATTGGCGGGACTGAAGGTAAACAATGACTGAACAAAACTCATATTTTGCTGATTATTGCGGCTGAAAATGGTCAATTATTGTCATGTTTTTTTACTAATTGGTCTGATTGGGGAAAACATTTGGAGTACTATAGTCTGCCAAAAGTTATAACAAATCAAGCAGAAGAGTGCAAAAAACTGTCTTGAGGAACAAACTGCATTTGTGGTTGGCCAAACTGAACTGGGATTTCCAAGGCAAGAATTTTGACAACGTTCGTGTTTGTTCTTATCATTTCCAGTCAGGCAGCTGAATTATTAGGCTAATATCTTAATACTGCTCGTATGTATTTTTACCACCTGTTAACTTTAGTTTGTCAAACTATTGCGCCGTTTCCTGCTTACTAAGTTCTTCTCTATATAATTTTAGCAGCTTCCACACGTTTTTTTCTGTGGTTTAGACAGCATAAAGTAGCAGAACAACATATTCAGTAGTACGTTAACCGTGCAATCAGTGCTGTTGTTTACATCTGAGTATCTCCAATATGGCCCCGCATCTGAGCTGACCAAACGATGATGTAAGTGCAAACCCTCTATTCCAAACCCAACTTGTTTTACCTTAAGGCTAGAATACACGACAAGACATTTGCTCTAATTTTCAGTCTGGAGGAGTCGACGCTAGGTACCGAACAAGTCAAAGCCAGCCTGCAGATTTTGCAGAATCACAGAAAATCACGTTGTATGTCTAGCTTCAGACTATGATTCCATTCAGTTAGAGGATGTCAAACTTGTTTTATAACACACATCGTTTTCATTTGTCTCTTAGCAACAAGGCAAAAAAGTTGGCAAGTGTATGATGCCTGGTGTTTTAAAATCTGATTTTAAAAGTTGTGTAGTGCATTCAAGTCATAAGGAAGAAAGAAAATCATACAGGTTTTGAGAAAACAAAGCTGGAATTTTCATTTTGGGCTGAACTATTATTTCAAATGAGGACGAGAGACCGAAAAGCATGTTTTTAATATTTTTACATGGTATTAATCTTTGAATAGATAAATCAAAAGACAATGTCCACTGTAGTTTTAAGCCTTTATTTTCGAAGGGCTACAATCTCAAAAACACAACACCTCTTTTTGGGCAGATGATCTATCTGATGCCATTTCTTGTCATAATTCCCTGTTTTGTATATTCAAATTGAGGTCTAATTGCTTGTGCACATCCTTGGGATACTCTCTGTTTTTCTCTTTCTAAATTTCTCTACCCTGGGTAATCATTCACCTCAGTGAATTCACTTTTCAGCATGGCTTTGTATCTAATTTTGCACATTTTCTTCCGTAACTTTGCTTCCGTTCGTGTTTTCATTCAGATGATCAGTGTATTGAACTGCTTTACTGTGACGGTGCACATGTGCCACAGGAGTCTCATGGCCTTGCGTGATGGAAACGGCCGATTCTGACCGATTATACCAAAGCAATTGACCACAGACATATTTCAAGATCCCTTAACGCTCAGCTGCCCTGTGCTGTCAGATGTTCTGTAATTCTGTGACTATAGTGTGAGCTGCTTTTAAAAGAAAATGTCTTCATATCATTGTCTACTCTGTCACATGCTGCCAAGAGCTTACTTGAAGGGAGGAAGCCACCCACCCAATCCAACTGAAATAAAATACTGCTAGGTGATGTGCACATTATCTTGCCACGATCCATTGCTCATCCGACGCTTGGCTTTGCGAACGTAACGTGTTACCCAGAAATATAAATGGGGTGTTTTCTTAAACCTGACTGAAATTTCATGGGATCAACTGTAGTGCTTGTCACACAGGTGGTTAGATGTGTTAGCCAATCCACGGTTCTGGTAAGATTGCCAGTTTTAGGGATTTCGATTGGGCAGTTGTAGCCTTAAGCAGAGGAACAGCTGCTTCATTTGCCCCAGTGAACAAGCGTTGCGCTATGCCATAACTGCAGGCTGGTCCTAAAAAATGTAAAAAGACTTCTGATTCTGTCTCCCACTCCCCCACATAGTTTCACTGTTTTTCTTAAAGGAATAGTTTGCCAAAAAAAAATATGAAAATTTGCTTAATTTCACCCTCAGGCCATCTAAGTTGTAGAGGAGTTGGAGAAATTTAGCATTACATCACTTGCTCACTATTGGATCGTCTGTAGCATATGGGTGCCGTCAGAATGAGAGTTATTGGATAAGACGCAGCTTTTCACAAGATGTTAATTGATGGACTGGAGATTACTTGTGGATTGTTTTTTATCAGCTGTTTGGACTCTGACGGCACCCATTCGCTACTGGTGAGCAAGTAATGCGATGCTAAATCCAAATCAGTGAAGAAACAAGCTCCATCTTGAATGGCCTGAGAGGGAGTATTTTAAGCAAATTTTAATTTTTGAGTGAACTATTAATTTATCGTGACTATGTTCTGTTTGGAGTGTCGTTCTGCAGTTGCACTTGGCAGAAATCGAGTACTGTACGTAGGTTAGAACCACAGACCTTTCCTATCGCTTTTGTCCTAATTTCAGCACTCTCACTCTGTGTAGCCTAGGAATTTCTTGATTTTTATATTGTTCCAGTAATATTCATTCATGCATGCCTTTTTGTGTACCCTTTGCTTTCTTTACTATTTTTTTTTTTTGTTGTTGTTCTGTTAGCTATCTAAGGGTATTGGATAAAGGTTTTTGCCTTATAAGACAGACAAAGACTTGCTCGTCGTTGTATTTCCCTTTGTTTCTGTCTGTCTTGAGTGTGTGATGATAAATGGTTTGGATATTCTGAAGACTGTTCATCATTTCCGTGAATATCTCAGTCGGGGAGCAGACGGTGGGTCGGGCCTCCGGATCTGCATGCGTGCACCTCCTCGTCGCTCTGTCTGGGCCTTTGATCGAGGCTGTTATGGAACGGGGGTCTTGTTCAGGCAGGCCCCCTTTTTTGTCTTCTGCTTTCTCCTCTTCCTTCATTTGTTATTAAGCATTTGTATGACGCCATCGCTGCTGCTGTCAACAGGTCTGGTTAGTAGCAGAGTATCTGTCTCTCCAGGCTAACATGTAAAAAGATTCTTAAATAAACAACATTAGTTTCCTGTACAAATATGCTGGTCTGTCATGTGTCAACGCTCAACCGTTCAGAGCTGTTCACAGTGCCACCAGAGAATGCAGACTTGCCCCTACATTTTCATACCCTACCATTCAATGGTTTGGGGTCTATTTGTGTGTGTGTGTGTGTGTATGTATGCATCAAGGATGTGTTAAATAGATTAGAAGTGGCAGTAAACACATTTGTAATGAATCCTGAAAGAAATGTATCTCAGTTTTCACAAAACGATGAGCAGCACAATTGTTTTCAAAACTAAGCAGCAAATCAGCATATTAGAATGATTTCTGAAGAATCATGTTTCACTGAAGATTGGAATAATAGTTGCTGAAAATGTTAGCTTTTCCATCACAAGAATAAATTGCATTTTAAAATATATTCAGATAAAAAACTTATTTTAAATTGCAATAATATATTGCAGTATTAGTTTTTTTTTTTTATATGAATTTTTCATATTAAAAAAATACATGAAATAACTTGCTGAAAATTTAGCTTTCCCATCATGAGAATAAATTACGTTTTATAGTTTATTCAAATAGAAAACAAGAAATTTTAAATTGCAATGTTTTGCAATATTACAGATCTTTTATATATAATTTTGATGCATATAAAAACAGCAAAACTGTAATGCATATAAAAAAGCTTTTAGAAAATGTAGCTTTCTCAGCACAAGAATAAATTACATTTTATAATATATTACTATAGATAAGTTATTTTAAATTGCAATAATATTTTGCATATTAGTTATATATATATATATAGGCTATTTTTTATCGAAATAAATGCAGCCTTGGCAAGCTCGGAGACTTTTTTTTTATTTATTTTTTTATTTTTTTAGCATTTAAAAAATCTTACCAAACTTTTAAATGGTGGGTGGATTATTTTATTTTTTATTTTTTTGCTCCTAACAAAAGGTTTCATTTCCCCATTAAAATGTTTTATTAAAATTTGTCTACAAAAATCAGCTAAAAAGCTCCATAAAGAGTGCTACAGTTTATGCAAAATGATTTTACATTTAAGCATGTTTTGCACATTTTGTTTTAGTATTTAAGCTTTTATGAATGGTCATTTTAGTTGTATTTTTGAGCATTTGATTTATTATTTGAATGATGTTATGAAATGTCTTACTGTACTTTGCTATACTCTAAAATATACACATTTTGATACAAATATAAATGTTTAGCTACTGCTAAATTCAATATTATTAGACATAAATACATTTTTTTTATATATTTTTATATCTGAAGGATCATCATAGACATTAAAATGGGTGTAGTTTTGAACTTGATTTAGTTAATTTTGTATTAAATATGATATATATTAAATATATGTGACCCTGGACCATAAAACCAGTCAAAAGGCTTTTTTTTTTTTTTTTTAATTAACATTTATACATCATTTGAATAAGCTGAATAAATAAGCTTTCCACTGATGTATGGTTTGTTAGGATAGGACAATATTTGGCCGAGGTACAATATTTGAAAATCTGTTATCTGAGGGTGCAAAAAAAAATCAAAATATTGAGAAAATCGCCTTTAATGTGGTCCAGATCAAGTTCTTAGCAATGCATATTGCTAGTTTTGATGTATTTACGATAGGAAATTTACAGAATATCTTTACGGAACAGTATCTTAATATCCTAATGGTTTTTGGCATAAAAGAAAAATCAGTAATTTTGACCAATACTATATATTGTTGGCTATTGCTACAAATATACCTGTCCTACTTGTGACTGGTTTTGTGGTCCAGGGTCACATATTGTATACAATTTTGTATTAATATTAAAAACTATGTAAACGTATTATTATATTATGCACATCAGCAAATAGCTACACTGTAAAAAATAAAAAACACAATTTGTTGAGTCAGCTCAAAATAATTTGTTACCCTTCTGCCTTAATTTTAAGTTCAGTTAACTAAAATAAGTTTATTCAACTTGAAATGTTAAGTTGTACTAAGTAACAACTTAGATATTTGTGTTTGCTAAACTTCACAGATGGGTAAGTAACCCAGCTGCCTTAAAATTTTTAATTGATTCAACTCAAATATCTAAGTTGTCACTTAGTATAATTTAATATTTCAAGCTGAATAAACTTTTTTTGAGTTGACTGAACTTAAAATTTGAAGGCAGCCAGCTTACAAATTATTTTAAGTTGACTCAACAAATTGTTTTTTACAGTGTAGCCATAACCAATCAGAATTGGATCAGAATTTAACGTTATACCTTCATGTTACTAGTCTAAGCTGTTGAGTGCATTCAGTGGTTAAATCAGGAGTAAGAACAATGCTGACTCAAATGTTGAGTCTAGCTAAACCACAACCTTCCGTGAATCTCTTTGATGGCTTTTATGTCCCCATTCACATTTCTGAGAATATTCACAAGCATTCTTAGCTGCATGCAAAATGGTTTGTATTTGTTAACTAGGTCAGCAGAACAAGTCGGCTCACAAGCAACTGACACACATTTTTGATACTTCCAATGGAAAATATGGAGCTGCAACCGTTCATTTTTTATAATATTATGCAGAGTTGTGACTGCTGCTGGGACTGGAGAATTTTAGGGAGGATTTTATGTGTCACTCATGTGTCTTTGAGTTAATTAATTGGTGTCATTCACCTGCCTGTCGGCCTCCTGTGGGGAGATTACTGTAGTTTAATTTCACAGATGCAAAAGAGTCTGGGTAAGAATGATTAAGTGAGAGAGAAGTAAGCTGGGCTTTGCTATATATGCATCTCTGCCGTCGTTGATTTTGATGCACCAACAAAGATGGGACAGACTGCAACCTTACCCTGCAGAAAAGGTGGTACCTACGTCACCGAGCTTTATGAATGGTTCAGGTAAGTTTGCAAAATATTAACGAGGTGATTATATCGCTACAGCAGAGCTTTAGGGACGGAGGTCGTAAAAATTGGAACGCATAAGCATGGTTACATTTCATCTGCTAGATGCAAACCTCCTTATTCTGGGTCTTTATTACTGGAGAGAAATTATAGCCATAAAATGTGTCAAGAATGCGTCATTCCATACTGAAGATTTTTATTATAGACCATATAATGCTAACCATGACTGTAAAACCATATAAACTGTATCTCAGCATAAGTAGGTCATCTACTTATTTGAGTCCTTTTTATTTGACCTTTTACTGTTGTCTTATTCCGGGAAATTTTTATTTCATGATGTGCATGATAAAACAAATGCCTTTTTAAATAAGCACTGGTAATGTAACTGTGCTTTAGAAATCATGCTATAAAGCTGAGCAAGTCTTCATTAACAGCCACCAATAGTAATTAATATTATACACTACAAGTCAAAAGTTTTTGAACCGTAAGATTTTTAATGTTTTTTAAAGAAGTATTTTCTGCTCACCAAGCTTGCATTTATTTGATCCAAAGTACAGCAAAAACAGTAAAATTTTGAAATATTTTTACTATTTAAAATAACTTTTCTATTTGAATATATATTTTTAAAATGCAATTTATTTCTTTGATTTCAAAGCTGAATTTTTAGCTCCATTACTCCAGTCACACGATCCATCGGAAATCACTCTAAAAAACATTTATTATTATGATTATGTTGAAAACAGCTGAATAAATATTTCACATTTCTTTAATGAATAGAAAGTAGCATTTATCTGAAATAGAAATCTTATGTAACATTCTAAATGTCTTTATCATCACTTTATTTTCATATTTCAAAATAAAACGTATTAATAAAGACAGGTGGGTGGAACATTTTCTTTTTACAGAGCACATTTTTAGAAATAAATTACAAGGTTTATGGTTGTCAAGAGAAATTTGTCATAAAATGTATTGTCTGTACACTGAAAAATAATTTTTGGTGTATGATTTACTTTGTCACTTTTCAGAAATGAATTGTACATTTTACAAATAATAATTACAAATAACATTACATTTTTAAGTAAAAAGAATGATAGTATTTTAAGTAGAAGAATAGTATTTTCTTGAAAACTAATATATTAAAATATTAGTGCATTTCTATTTAATTTATATATATAATTTTTTTTTTTTTTTTGAGAATTATTTGGGTCTATACAATATCTATATTACAACACTAAAACCCCCAAAGTCAGTTCATTTTTATCAGTGGTTTAAGATTTTAAAAAATATTTGTTTGATATCCATAGTATTAAACTACACTATTGCACTTTCAACTTTATAAATACCTCTATAAATTAAATAACCATAATTATTTTATAAAATGTGTTCACTTTTGTGCTTATATCTGGTAGGAAGTTCCTGAATGAGTGTCCCAGTGGACTGATCACCCTGCATGAGTTCAGACGTCACTTCTGCAACGGCACTGTGGGAAAAGAGTCAGCGGAGTATGCAGAGCAGATATTCCGCACGCTAGATAACAATGGGGTATTACACAGCTCGAAACCAACCAAGCAAGCTTTGAGGCCTGACACATGTGATGTTTTAAGCCTGCTCTTACAAAACACCGGCTTTACAAAGCATGTATGCTGACTTGTAAAAGGCAAAGACATAACAAAAGACACCAAGCCTATACCAACTGTAGAAAATGTGTTGCAAATGCAATGACATTACACTAACCTCAAGGTCAATGAATGTTTATCAATGGTTTAAGATAAGAAAATAATTTAACAATTTCAGTAGCTTAAAATTACATGGTCACATTTTCTTTTTGTAGCTAATTTACTTCATCTGACTATGGAGGGTTTGCACTTACATCACGGTTTGGTCAGTAACCCGGATGTGCGGCCATATTGGCAGTACTCAGATGTAAACAACAGCATGGATTGCACAGTTAATGTACTACTGAATATGTTATTCTGCTAATTTATGCTGTCTAAACCATGGGGAAAACATGTGGAAGCTGCTAAATAATATAGAGAAGGACATAGTAAGCAGGAAAGGGTGCAATATTTTGACAAACTAAAGTTAACAGGTGGTAAAGATGCATACAAGTAGTATTATTTAAGATATTAGCCTAATATTTCACTGGATATAAGAACTAAATGAATTTTGTCAAGATTTTTGCCTTGCCCTTGTGAAAAAACCAGCATATGCATCCCAGCATCAAAACATACCTACCAGCATATGCTGGTTTTTTCACCAGGGTGGAAATCCAGTTTGGCCAACCACAAACACCTTTTGTTCCTCAGTCAGTTTTTGCACTCTTCCCCTTGACTTGTTATAACTTTTGGCAGTCTATAGTACTCCAAAGTTTTTGACGATTAGTAAAAAAACAAAACATGACAATTACTGACTATTTTCAGCAGCAACAAATATCAAAATATGCGAGTTTTGTTCGGTTCAGTGCCGCCAATATGGCCGATTGATGACGCATCATGAAAACGCTCTATTATGCTTAAATATGATTCTTATCTATGAAAACCAATCAAATCCTGTTATTAATTACTCATCCTCGTGTCTTCCGAAACCCCCTGGTGAAAAAAACATCATATGCTGGTAGGTATGTTTTGATGCTGGGATGCTGGTTAGGTAGGTTTTGATGCTGGTTCATGCTGTCCTTTGCTGGTTTATGCTGGTCCTTAGCTGGTTCATGCTGGTCCTTGACCAGCAACATGACCAGCAAAAACCAGCAAAGAACCAGCTTAAACCAGCTAAGGACCAGCATAAACCAGCAAAGGACCAGCATGAACCAGCATCAAAACCTACCTAACCAGCATCCCAGCATCAAAACATACCTACCAGCATATGCTGGTTTGTTCACCAGGGTGGAAATCCAGTTTGGCCAACCACAAACGCCTTTTGTTCCTCAGTCAGTTTTTGCACTCTTACCTTTGACTTGTTATAACTTTTGGCAGTCTATAGTACTCCAAAGTTTTTGACGATTAGTAAAAAAGCAAAACATGACAATTACTGACTATTTTCAGCAGCAACAAATATCAAAATATGCAAGTTTTGTTCGGTTTAATGGCATTGTTTACATTAAGTGCCGCCAATATGGCCGATTGATGACGCGTCATGAAAACGCTCTGTTATGCTTAAATATGATTCTTAACTATGAAAACCAATCAAATCCTGTTATTAATTACTCATCCTTATGTCGTTCGAAACCCCCCCTGGTGAAAAAAACAGCATATGCTGGTAGGTATGTTTTGATGCTGGGATGCTGGTTCTTTTGCTGGTTCATGCTGGTCATGCAGCAAAAACCAGCAAAGAACCAGCTTAAACCAGCTAAGGACCAGCATTTAACCAGCAAAGGACCAGCTTAAACCAGCACCAAAACCTACCTACCAGTATATGCTGTTTTTTTCACCAGGGCCGTAAGACCTTCGTTCATCTTCAAGACACAAATTAAGATACTTTTGATGAAATCCGAGAGCTTTCTGACCCACAGACAGCAACGGAACAACCACAGGACCACCAGAATTGGTGTTATATATAAAAAGTGTGATATGATTGCCACTTAACAGGATGGAGTTGTGGACTTCAGAGAATATGTGACGGCTATCAGCATGTTGATTGAGGGCACGACGGTGGAGAAGCTGCGCTGGTCCTTCAAACTCTATGATAAAGACAAAGATGGAGCTATCACACGCTCAGAGATGCTTGAAATCATGCAGGTAATTGTGGCTATAGCTGACGAACTCTATTAGTTGTTCTAATCTGACTGTATCGTCTTTAATGTTGAATTCTAAATGTGTTTGTTTACGCGATTCTGGATTGCTCCACTAGAGGGCAATGTATAATCACTATTAAATATTCTCTCATGACTGCTCTCACAGGCCGTGTATAAAATGAGCGTGGCAGCATCATTGACCAAACCTGATCCACTGACTGCTGAAGAATGCACCAATAGGATATTCGTACGGCTGGACAAAGATAACAATGGTAAGCTGCATGATATCAATACAAACTACATTACTATCTAAAGTATCAAAGATATTTCAGCCACTCTTGAAATGGGCATTTAGAAGTTCAGTCTACTTATCATTCTTTTTCTTTTCATCTCTATAGCTATTATTAGTCAAGAGGAATTCATTGAAGGCGCGCTGAATGATGAATGGATCAGAGAGATGTTGGAATGTGATCCAAGCACAGTGAAGATGGAGAGGCCTCTTAAAGGCCATACAGGACTGTAAAGATGTGGGTCTATTTACATTCAGTATAAAGGAGGTCATGGCTGTTACAGTATTGATTGTGATGGGGCTGTTATGAATGCCTTAAAGAGAAGTTTGTGCATTAGTAGTATACTTGAATTAAAGGAATAGTTCACCACAAAATGAAAATCAGGCCATCTAAGATAGAAATTTTGCATTACATCTCTTGCTCACCAATGAATCCTCTGTAGTGAATGGGTGCCGTCAGAATGAGATCTTGGATGATATGAGAGTGAATACATTTTCATTAAGTTTTATTTTTTTGGTGAACTATTGCTGTAACCTGTAAATTGACACAGTGAATGACACTCAAATTAATTCTACTTCTGATGTTAGATTTTTGTTGCTTTTTAAAGCTTTCTGCTTACCAAGCCTTTATTTATTTTTTCCAAAATACAGCAAAACAGTAATATTGTGAAATGTTTTGTACTATTTTAAATAACTGTTTTCTATTTGAGTATATTTTAAAATGTCATTTATTCCTGTGATTTCAAAACTAAATTGTCAGCATCATTACTCCAGTCTTCGGTGTCACATGATCCTTCAGAAATCATTCTGATACGCTGATTTGCTTTTTAAGAAACATTTCTTGTCATTGTTATCAATATTTAAAACATTTTTTCAGGATTCTTTAATAGAAAGAAAGATCTAAAGATCAACATTTATCTGAAATAAAAATAATATAATATAATAATAATAATATTATAATAATAATAATAATAATAATAAATTAATACTTTTATCAAGCAAGGATTCTTTAAATTGATCAAAAGTGATGATAAAGGCATTTATAATGTTACAAAAGATTTCTATTTCAGATAAATGCTGTTCTTCTGAACTTTTTATTCTAAGAAACCTGAAAAAATTCTTCTCGGCTGTTTTCAACGTAATAGTAATACATGTTTTTTGAGCAGCGTATCAGAATATAAGAACGATTTCTGAAGGATCATGTGACTGGAGTAATGATGCTAAAACTTCATCTTTAAAATCACAGCAATAAATTACATATTGAAAATTATTTAAATAGAAATCAGCTATTTTAAATAGTAAAAATATTTCAAAATTTTACTGCTTTTGCTGTACTTTGAGTCAAATAAATGCAGGCTTGGTGAGCAGACAAGACATGTTCAAAAACTGTTGACTGGTAGTCTGTATGTTTATATTAATTGATTCAGCTGAAATAATCTCTACAACACCTCAAATCATGATCTTTTTTAATGCATCTCTATATATAGACCATGTGAATTTACAAAATCTAATAAATCTAAATAGCTACTGTAAATAATTGTTTTATTAGGTTCTTATAAGGTTGTTTTCAGAATGTTATGTCAACACTTCACAGCCAAGCACAAGAACTTCTACTTTTATTGATTAGTCTTACTCTCACCACCTTAACTTGTGTAATGTATTTGTATAATCATACATTGTAATAGAAAAATTTGATAATATTCTTTTGATTACAAAACACTGAAATAATGGGTCAGATTCTAATGCCGTCCTATAACTTTAATTTGGAGTAAAAATAATGTATATACAATCTGTTTTTACATATTAAGCTAAAGAAACAAATGTATTCTCACTTGATATTTCAGCTTCAGTTCTCTATTATCTGTATTCTACAATGAACAATTGTACAGTTGTGGTCTGTTGTATTCTTCTGCATTTCTCACGAGGTTTTGATACACAGAATCTGAAATCTTTTGGTCTTGTCAAATTGCATGCCCCATTCCAGCAGCTGTTTACTGACAGCTGAGCAACTGAGGAACACCTCAGTTTTGACATAAAATAGCTAGTAGTGTGCTAGGTTAAAATTCACATTGGTTTCGCTATATTAGTTTTGATGTCATAAACAATAATCGTTTAACCCTTTAACTGTCACCGTCCCACCTGTGGGATGCTTGGCGCCTATTTTTTCGTTGTCCTTTTTCTCTATCAAATATTTTAGTAATCATAAATTATATATCATTTGAAAGCTTGGAAGCCCAAGAATCATCCTATGAAAACCATTTTGAAACTGACAGAGAAATTTAGACTTTTGTGACAGAAAAAATGCATTTTAAAAAATGTATGGCACCCGGTGGCTGTTTGTGGTATAACGCCCTAAACAAACTTTCCCAGGAACCTCAATTTTTTCATATCAACTTCAAATTTGGAACATTACTTCTTTAGACATAAGGCTTCAATTTGATATCAACTTTAGGGTAAAACCTGTTATGTAAAATATGTATTTTAAATAAAATAAAATAAAATGGTACAGTGCATTTTCTTTTTAGTAAATTTAAACTTCTATAACTTATTAATAATTTTCTTTTTTGCAAAAAATTCCACTTCTGCCATAATCTGCTGACTGTCTTCTTTAAAAAAAAGACCAACCTTAGATCTGTATTCCAAAGTGTTCATGAATTACAACAATTTCAGTTTGGATAGTGCACTTTAATGCCTATTTTAAAAAATGGGGGGTGACAGTTAGGGTTAATACATTAATTATGGTTCATTTATAACGTTACCACACAGACATTAGCATATCGATACGGTTTTGCTCATTTACGACGAACACTTCCAAAGTGCACAAAAGTTGTTTTTGACATGTTTCAGTATATTTATGAGTGAAATATTGCCTCACAAATAAAACCAAACTTAAACAAACATCATTTATACGTTATTAACGCTACTATGGCGAAGGCTCATCTTGTGAATATTAATTAGATAGCGGTGACGCGTTTGGTACCCTTCCAATGACCACAGCCGTGTGCTTGAATATTAATTAGATAGCTAAGTGACCATCCAATGCTGAGGGCATAGCTCATGAATATTAATCAGCAAGCCTTTGCTGTAGTAGGACGTTCCCTCCTATGACGTCCCACATTCCCACTCTCATTGTCGACATGGCGCTGGCGAGGTGGGAACACCAACTGCGGAAAGAGCAAATCTCGTAAAGACCAGGAAAAGAGTCCACGGATTTATATTTTCATATTTCAGACGGCGGTCCAGATTCGGTAAGAAATCGCAGCATACTTTGTGCCGTAATAACTGATAAATATTAGTTCTTTGTGAATTTGTGTGGCTTTCTAAACTTGCCTCAGAGTGGGAAACTTGCTTGTAGTTGTGTAAAAACGTTGTTGTTGTTAAAAGTAAATGACAGAAGTGTAAAAAAAGTTAATTTTGTGCGTATTTCTGGCAATATATAATATTATCATCACTTCCCACGTACTAATATTTTTTCATAGCCTGAGGGATTGATTACACACAGCATTTACGTACATGTGTAACGTTATAAGGTTATACTCAGACACCCGGATCGACAAAGTGATGTTTGTAGGTATTGTGCAATAGTTAAGACAAAACACAAGGTATATTTGAAAGAATTTAAAAATAAATAATAAACATAAGGTGTGATTTGAAGAGCAGAACTAGGTATTTGAGGCACAGCTGTGTTTGCGAAGAAGTGATTCACACATTCCACGTAGCCACAGAAGAACAAGAGCTGCTCTTACATGAGTTTCCTTTACCGCATCCTCACCTGTGATCTGGACTGAGAAAGCTTACAGAGCGTAATTGTTACCTTTCAGCTGTACCGAGTAAAGAAATATGTTTGGAGTGACTTGTAGTTTGCAGCAGCATGTACGTTTTTGGATGGGTATTGGGAGACTGGGGCAAATTGTCAAAACTCTGTACATCAGTAACTATGGTTTCTTTACATGATAGTTTTTATGTGACTTTTGTGAATCCTCCAAAAATCATATCATAATTTGTAATAGCTAAGACCATGTAATGGCAATGTACATGTAATGTAAGTTTTTTTTTTTTTTTTACATGTTTGCTGTTACTTGTATTGTTAGGTCTTTTGTAATGTTAAAATTAGCTGAAAAACCTATAACACAAGGGGTTTAGTCAACTTTCGCTTTTTCCTAAAAATAAAGGAGTTTATTGTTGCAGCCAGCATGTCAGGGTACGTGTCTATACAGAAACTGACTTAGAAAAATAAACTGTCTCTCATACAATATTGTAGTAAAGAGTGTGACAATTAACCCCGGGTTTTTACCTACAATGTTAATTTTTATTAATTTATTTATTTATTTTATTTTTTTGGAAGCTGAAGTTGAAAATAAAACAAATAAGTGTGTTTAATGTTTTTTAAAAGAAGTCTCTTCTGCTTACCAAGCCTGCATTTATGTGATCCAAAGTACAGCAAAAACAGTAAAATTCTGAAATATTTTTACTATTTAAAATAACTGTTTTCTATTTTAAATTATTTTAAAATGTAATTTATTCCTGTGATTTCAAAGCTGAATTTTTAGCATCTTTACTCCAGTCACATCCTTTAGAAATCATTCTTATATTCTGATTTGCTGCTCAGAAAGCATTTATTATTATTATGTTGAAAACAACTGATTAGAAGTTTTTCAGGTTTCTTTGATGAATTGAAAGTTCAAAAGAACAGCATTTATCTGAAATAGAAGTCTTTTGTAACATTATAAATGTCTTTATCATCACTTTTGATCAATTTAAAGCATCCTTGCTAAATAAAAAAAATTAATTTATTTCCCAATAATTATACTGAGCTTTTGAATAGTATAGTTTATAATGTTAGAAAAGCTTTTTAATTCAAATAAATGCTCATCTGTACCTGAAAAAATGTACTCAACTGTTTTAAATATTGATGATAATAATAATAAATGTTTCTTGAACAGCAAAGCAGCATATTCATGTGATACTGAAGACTAAATACATTTAAAATACTTTTTAAAATATATTCAAATAAAAATCATTTATTTTAAATAGTACAAATATTTCACAACTTTACTGTTTTTGCTGTACTTTAAATCAAATAAATGCAGGCTTGGTGAGCAAAAGAGACTTCTTAAAAAAATGTATTATTAAAAAAAAAAATTAACATTAAAAATCTTACAGTTTAAAAACGTTTGACTGGTACTGTACATTAAAATACTATTTTGGCTTTTGAACTTCAAAATGTCGTTTAATTCAACATGTTCCATGCCATTACTTTGTAACAAATTGACGTTTTTGTAGTTTTAAGCTTCCTCAAACTGTCCTGAATGTGTAATTTAAGTCCATGTCTGTCACACATCTGTGATATTGTGTAAATGGTGTGATGTTTGCAGTAACTTTCTCTATTGAAAACTTCAAAGAGCATCTTTGCTGTTTGATTCTTGTGTTTGCAGCCCAAACTAAGTCTGCAGGTTTCATCAGCCAACTTTATTTGTTATGTAACATTCTGTTGCCATCTTGAAGGGCCAAAATACATGTGTTTTTCCTTCATTCACTTTGATATTTCTGTTTGATGTAACACATCTGTGCATTTACCTAAGCAGTGTGGAATTTTTTTATTTTTACAGCTAGCTATAGATAGCATATGAAACACCCCTGAATACAGGCAGGCAACCCTTCTCTGTTCCATGTGGTTATGTGAAGTATGATGCATCATATTCTACGACGACGCCTTGGCTTGGTATAGTGACAGGATATTTAAGATCAGTGTCGGATGGGTGTCCCTTTATGAGAACAGTCAGCGGTGGTGTTTCATTGGCTGCTTATGTATAAAACTCTGCTTAGCGACACCTCAATATAGCCACAAATATGTAAGAGTGGAGTTAAGTTAAAAAAAAAAAAAATAATGTTCCATTCTCTTTCTATTTCTGACATGTGTAAGAAAAAGAGCCTGTTGTGAGCTGGGGCTGTCCTCCTCCCACATGCACAGGCTGGACTGAAGGCTTGTGCACATCTGTGTTCCTCTAGTACTTGCACGAGACCCAAACATCTTTTATAACTCTCGGCTTGGCTCAAACGCCGCAATCACGTCTGACTGCTTTTTTCATCCATGTGAAACCAGGCATAGCATTTATCAGTGCTGTATTAAAACTTGCTTGCGCAAGCAATCTGATAAAAACACATTAAAATTTCAATACAATGGTTTTTGTGTTGAACGTTTGCCATATAAAAAGCATGGTTTTCTGTGAATTGACTGTTCAAGGCTCCGTTTATTTGATCAAGCAAACAGTAAAAGCTGTAATATTGTGAAATATTATTGCAACTTTAAATAATTGTTTTTTTTTATTTCAATATTTATTAAAATGTAATTTATTTCTGTAATGCAAAAAGGATTATTCAGCATTATTACTTCAGTCTTAAGTGTCACATGATCCTTCAGAAATTATTATAATATGCTGATTTGATGCTTGATAAACATTTATATATAGTGTACACACACACACTACTAGTCAAAAGTTTTTGAACAGTAAGATTTTTAATGTTTCTTCTGCTCACCAAGCCTGCATTTGTTTGATCCAAATTACAGCAAAACAGTAAAATTTGGAATTATTTTTGGTATTTAAAATAACTGTTTTTATTTGAATATATTTTAAAATGTAATTTATTCCTGTAATTTCAAAGCTAAATTTGTAGCATCCTTACTCCAGTCACATGATCCTTCAGAAATCGTTCTTATATTCTGATTCGCTGCTCAAAAATATTTATTATTATTATTATTATGTTGATAACATTTTTTTAGTATAATTTTTTCAGGTTTCTTTGATGAATAGAAAGTTCAAAAGAACAGCATTTATCTGAAAATCTTTTGTAACATTATAAATGTCTTTATCATCACTTTTGATCAATTTAAAGCATCCTTGCTAAATAAAAGAATTATTTTTTATAATTTCTTTCACAAAAAAAAATGCTGATTCCAAGCTTTTGAATGGTATAGTGTAGAATGTTTATAAAAGCTTTTTATTTCAAAAATGCTGATCGTTGGATCTTTCTGTTCACCAAAGAATCCTAAAAATGTACTGTTTACTGTTTGTACTGTTTTAAATATTGATAATAATAAAAAAAACAGTTTTTTGAACATCATATCAGCATATTAGAATGATTTCTGAGGGATAATGTGACACTGAAGACTGGAGTATTGATGCTGAAAATTTAGCTTTGATCTCAGGAATAAATTACCTTTTAAAATATATTCAAACAGAAAACAGTTATTTTAAGTAATAAAAATATTTCAAAATTTTACAATCATCAGATAAATTACAATGATTAAATAAATGCAGGCTTGGTGAGCAGAAGAAACTTCTTAAAAAAAAACATTAAAAATCTTACTGTTCAAAAACTTTGCTGGTAATGTACATTTAAAACAATTGTTTTTAATATATATTTTTATTTGGGTGGGCTTTTTGTTATTTTATAATTGACAAGACAGTGGAGAGATGACAGGAAAGTATTGGGTAGAGAGAGGGCAGCGGCATGGGCATAGGACCTCGAGACTCCTTCAGTGTTGGTGAATATTTTCAGGGCTTCATTCCTAATGCAAATGTTACAATCAGCATTTACTAGAAAGCTTGGCGTGCATATTTATTTATCAGATGAACGTGTGCTTACAGGTCCATTAAAAATGTCTTTCCCATGACTCTCTGGCATGCTTCTATGCTTGCTTTAGCTTGACTTGAGGCTAAGTTGCTGGCTTACACGGCTCGCCTGCCACAAATGCTTTTATTTCTGTTGCGATGAATGACCCGAAGGCTGCTATTTTTCCCCAGCATGTGCCAGCAGAGGTTTTTCTGTCAGTCAGTCAGAGCGGTTCAGAGAGGGATAGTAGCTAATACGGCTCAGACAGAGTGTGGAGTGGATAAAGTTCATACACGCGATGCCCTTAGGTGCATGTCTGATGGATTTGAGAGGCCATTAGGGTTTTTTCCCCTTTTATTCAATCTTATGCTCATATTCATGACCTTTTATGCCATCTTGAGCCATTTTCAGGGAAACGTAAAAATAGTAGTATTTATTTACGTTCAAAAAACAGTCAACTGTTTCCTTTTGACAGTTTCTCCTACCGGCTTGTGTGAGGGAAAATGTTTTTCCACACAAAGGACAGCCTTCATGTCTCACGTTCATTTTCTTCCCTCTCAATGTCATTATTGGCATGCTTTCTCTTAAGATTTGTTCCAAGGATTGTTAAAACGCATACTTCAGGATTTTCCTTTTTCTGTCATTTTAGAAAAATACTTGTGCTGTAACTTTTTGTGTTTTTGACAGCATGACGTTTTTGCATGTGTATACACAGTTTTGATGTTGATGGATCTGAACCCAAAGTCTTGATTCCTTTTTTTGACTTCACACAATTCGGAGAGGAAATATGAGCTTCATGAAGAACGTGTTATCGCTTTTCGCAGGCTGGAAGCCACCATGTTCCCGCCATGAGAGGAAATTCCAGCCATGCAAAAATCTGCAATGCAAAGCATCCTGAGCTTTGCTTGAGTCTACGCTGCATGGTTGTTAGCTCATAATAAAAGGCTTCCCAGACAGAAAGAGAAACTCCAATGAGTTCTTGTTTGCTGTTTTGTTTGCTCTAAATAGTGTTGTCAATGTAGATCAGCAGATTGTGCAGGAAAAAAAAGTACCAGATCATGAACATGTGACCAATGTTGACTAAACAGCACAGTTTTCTAGACATAACATGTTTCCACACAAAGTTCTGATTTATTGCAAACATTTAAGGTACCAGATGTTCCATAATAGTACCAGATCTGAGAATTGTGATTTTAAAAACTAAAGCTTTCACACCAGTGAAGCACATTAGTTTACTAGGGCCATGTGAAATCTTAGTGAAATTTTATTTTTTCCCAAATTATTTTTTCCATTTACATTTTCTGGATTCTATTTTTTGGTTTAATTTCTCTAGGCTCAGTTTTAATGGTTAAAAAATATTATTCAAAAAGCATGTCTAATTAATTGAAGTCAAGACATTTAACAGCAATTTATTAAACGTTTCAAAAAAAAAAAAAAAAAAAAAAAAAAACCTTTTTCAAGGCCCTATGAAATCTGTTTTACTTTTTTCAAAATCTGTGTTTTCCATTAATTTTCTGGATTCCATTTTAATGGTTTCATTAAATTGTAATAATCAAAAGCATCTCTAATTAATTGATTTTTATGAAAAATGAATTTCCTATTTTTTTTTTTTTTTTTTTTTGTAGAAATACTATTTATATTTTTGCGGTAAATACATTCTGGTAATTTATTTTTCTGGTAAACATTTCTTAAAAAAACAATACTTTAATAACAGTTTTATTAGTAGTAGTACTATCATTAAAATTAAGTAATATATTTCTGTCACAGTTTCTTCAAGTTAAACCGCACTTTTATTTTGATGCTGTTGCTGTGAAGACCTTTAAGTTTCTGTTAATATAAGATGATAGTTTTTCTCAAATGCTTATGAAGTGACTCTCAGAGCAGTTTACGTATAATGAGGCATCAGATGCTGAAAACACTGCACACTTCACTGCGTGTGTAGTAAACAAAACCTTGCATCTGTGCTAGTCATTACATGCAGAAAATGCAGGATTCATATTATAACCCGCATACAGACACTAGTCCATATCACGTTTCAAGTGTACTGACCTATGTTTGTTTTATTTATCCAAAATGTATTAAATAACTTTTAAGTAGTTATTTTATTGTTTTAAGAATGGCAGAATGTAATTTTTTTACATTTCATTTATTAAAAAATAGTTTATTTAATTATTTCATTATCCGCATTCCAAAAATTCCATTTTTATGACTGGATTCCGCCATTCCGTCTACATTTTCCGCATTGCGGAAATCACAGGGCCCTAGTTTACTCTGAAAGAAAAAGTCTTTGAAAGAGAGTGTTTGATTCACTTTTCTTTCAACAGAATTGCTACATTCACACCGTCAGCGTTGATTGACAAGCTTATTTACTAACAGATGTGATTCTCAAATCAGCCTGTGCATACAGATATTTGGAGTCAGTCCCCTCTCAGTGGCCTTGTGTATTGTCTATTGACAATAACAATGACGCATTTAATTGATCAAAAGTGATAATGACATTTCAGTTACAGAATGAAGTACTGTGTATTAATTGTAACTTGCTTGTACACTCTGTGCAGAGCTAGTTATTAGAAAATAAGGGGATTTTTATGTTATAAGACCCTTAAAAAGGCTTGCTGTCACATAATCCGTGTGTACTTCTTACACAAAATTAGTGTTTACCCATTTTAAAGGATTATTAACTGCTAATTCACTGTATACAGCTTTTAGAAGCCACAACATAATTTCAAAGTGGTGCTATATTTCTTTGAATGACTTCAAATGGTTGAGTAGATCACAAGCCATTTCTATGCAGGAAAACTGAAATCCCACTTAGCATGGCACACTTTCCCGTTTCCGATTTGTACATTAACCTTTGGCCTGTTGTATGTGTGCACTACGACAGAGAAATTTATCAACACTGGTGGATGGGGTATCAGAACATGACAGGGTGTCTCTTCACCTCCTTGTTTTGAGGATTAAAACTGAGAGAATGCTGCCGCTGTGTTCTCGGGCCACAGGCCAAAAGGGCCTAACAATGTGTCCCCGCTAGTCCCCCAACAAAGTACCCAGTGTCCCCAGCAGCAGCAGCAGAAGCACTGTGCCAGTAATTGAAATAAATGGCTCAGTTATTCTTTAAAATCTGTGGCTAATGGTTGGAGCTTGACTGTGTTACCCAGGGAACAGCAGAGAGCTGAGAACCAGCCAACCTTTCACCCAAAGGATGTGCTCTGCTCTCTGGATCCATCGCAGGGACACCCCGTCCAGATGAATACGCAGTTAGATATGAAGATGAATGGGAAGGGTTGAGAAATATACTTTTGTGCACTGTGGTTTCTGTGCTCACATCAGTATTGCTATCATTAACTTTGTTAATTTTCTCACCCCCATGTCATCCAAGATGTTCATGTCTTTCTTTCGGTATGTCAAAAAGAAATTAAGGTTGTTGAGGGAAACATTGCAGAATTTTTCATCCATAGTGGACTTCAATGCGGTTTAGTGGGTTGTAGGTCCAAATTGGAGTTTCAATGCAGCTTCAAAGAGCTCTACACGGTCCCAGCTGAGGAATAAGTGTCTTATCTAACAAAAAATGTATATGCTTTTTAACCACAAATGCTCTGACTGACTGACTGTTTCGCTAGATAAGACCCTTATTCCTCATCTGGGATCGTGTAGAGCCCTTTGAAGCTGCACTGAAACTGCAATTTGAACTTTCAGCCCGCTATTCCACATTGAAGTCCACTATATGGAGAAAAAGCCTGGAATGTTTTGCCCCAAAACCTTAATTTCTTTTCAACTGAAGAAAGACATAAACATCTTTGATGGCATGGGGGTGAGACATCTATTGCTTCATTCAGTTTTGTTGTTTTGACTTATTCAGTGCCTATGTTTCTACTAATGTGTTTAGAGATGTGTTTACATACATGCATATTGTGCTGTTTACTGTAATATGTATTTTGTTGTTTCCTCTTTATTCAGGATCAACAGAGCTGAACAAGATGATGTCTGACGCCAGTGACATGTTGGCAGCAGCCTTGGAGCAAATGGATGGTATTATAGCAGGTAAAATTGTTACCCATGACTCATGTAGGCTGAAAATGTCAGACTAATTTCATAAAACTTTACTGAGGTTTAAAAAGAGTAAGATTAGTGATCTTAGCACAATGTTAACTCTCTGACCAAATGCTTTGGCATATGAAGTAATTCATCACTGGCTTATTATAAGACTGACATTTCAAGTTGGAGTCGCCTGTCAGATCACATGATTTCCTGAGGTTTGAGCAATTAAAGCATTTACTGTGCCCTGGTTCTGACTACAGAATTTGAGAGATTATTTTGCCCACACCATGCTTTATTATAAGGTCATACTATCTTTAGGGGTTTAAGTGCATAGGGCTAAAGCCCTATTGTAATTGTTAGAATGGGCATGGATCAGCAATCTCCACGTAAAACTGATTGTGCAGTCCAAACCATAAGTCGTAAAAACTTAAAACTTGGAGGGATGGTAGTACTCACACCACTGACAACGTCACCAAGGCTCAACCCAGTCGGCCTGGCGGGGGCGCTACAGTGAACAAAAATACGAAATCGCTCATAACTCCTGAACCAAATTTGATTGTGAGCTTGGCGAAATTTTTGGGTATTTCACATTTTTTGAAAAGCCTGCTTTTGCGAACTAGTCCTAGGTTTTTCGCCCAATCGGAACCAAACCAGTGCAGAAAGATTCTCTGGAGAGTAAATATCAATAATTATCAAAAAAAAGTTAAACTTTCGACTTTCGTCGCAAAGGGATGCCAAAACACTTGAAAGGGACGGGGCCACTTTTAGTAAATCATCTATAACTCATGAACGGAAGGTGATGTTTTCGCCAAACTCAGAACACGTATGTATGAGCTCAATCTGAGGTCACAGGAAAAAAATGGCCAAGTTTGGCCACTTGGTGGTGGTATAAGAGGGAAAAAACTGCTAAAAATTGCTATAACTGCGCAACCATTTGTCCTTTCAACATGACAATCTGTGTGCACGGTCTTGGTCCAAAGTGCCACAAGTGTCTATAAGGACATTTGCGTATCTAAAAAACATAGCTGCCATTGGCCAACAAAATTTGAGCACTTGTTAGACAAGGTTAACAGAGGCTGATCGGACTGAAAGATCTGGGAGAAATTTGAAAATAATCAGCCACAATCTGGAAAAAAACACAGCAGTACAATTCTCTGGACTCTTCAGGTCAATAATTATCAAAAAAAAATTTACCCTTTGGGAGGCTATAATAGGGTCATTTAAAAAAGGGGCCTGTCCAAGTTTATCCAAAATCCTATAAAGCCTGAAGGAAAGCTCAAAACTTCACAAAACCTGGTGAGCACATGCAACAGGTGATTCTAAACATCGCTAAATCGCTGCTTGCCTCTATATTTATAATTCAGAAATGACATGCATTGTGCTAAATGTGAGCTATTGTAAAATATTCTCTTGTTCTTGTATTCTTTTAAGGCCTAATGTGTAGCTTCACCAATGTTCTTGCACATAATATTGTCTGAATAAAATATGATTTTCTCCCCATTTCAACGCTTTTATTTATTTTTGTCTTTGGCTCTCAGGCTCCAAGGCTCTGGACTACTCCAATGGCATCTTTGATTGTCAGTCCCCAACATCGCCCTTCATGGGTAGCTTGCGAGCCCTGAACTTACTGGAGGACCTCAGGGGCGTTCTGGAGCTCATGGACGCTGAGGAGAGAGAGAGCTTGCGTTGTCAGATCCCAGACTCTACCGCAGACAGTCTGGTGGAGTGGCTGCATGGTCACCTGGTACGTACACCACATTCCAGAAGTCTGAAATTCACTGCGTCTACTCTAGATATGAACATGAGGCAACATACTATGTGTTGCCATGTTGTAAGGAAGTACATGTTTATTTATACTTCCTTTATTTATAGGAAGTCTATTTTCCCATTAGCCCGGAATCTATTTTCAGTGATAGTCGAAAGTATGTTATGTGTTGGTTTGTGCCTGTTGGAAGTATTTTCGATGCTCACCATTTTCTTTCAGACGTAATAAGGATTCAGTGTTATAAATTGTTAATTAAGGTAATATAGCATCATGTGCAGTAACTCTATTCATAAGCAAGACTGAAGTGCTGTTTGGTTTTAGCATTGCCTCAAGATATTATTTAAAACAGATCCAAGAATCATTATTCTTATGTGTCCTGAGACAGATTGAACAACTGCCAAGGGAAAGTCGACATAGTACCATATTTAGTCAGTTTATATGGATTATTGTGTTCACTCACCTAGTGTTAACATTTTGTTGGCACAATAAATGGTGCATGAAAACCCTGAATCTCAAGTGACCCCGTTTTTCTCAGTATTACTTGCTTTTAAGGCATAAAATTAACTCTTTTAAGACACATTGTGTTGGTTTTCAGATGTCTTTTTTAATTAATTATTTGTCTGTTTTTTTGGACAGTCAAATGGACACATTTCAATCACTGGCGATGTTTACCAGGACAGACTTAATCGTCTCGAAAGTGATAAAGAATCCCTTGTGCTTCAGGTAACTTTGTATACATGCACATGCTACGCTATTAAAAGTTTGAGGTCGGCAAGATGTTTTAATGTTTTTGAAAGAAGTCTCTCATGCTCACCAAGGCTGCATTTATTATTCAACCACGTAACGCTGAAACTGTATTGTAATTGTTAGAATGGCCAAGGATCAGCAATCTCCACGTAAAACTAATCGTGCAGACTAAACCGTCAGTTTTTGCGTGTTTTTCGCACATACACGCGATATTCATATTATATAATAGAACTCCTCATTCCGAACAGCTTTGCCTCTAGAACCACTGCTGTCAATCAAATCGAAGATGTAAAAAACCTACTTTTGTGAACAAGTCCAAGGTTTTTCCCTCAATCTGGAAAAAAAACACTGCAGTACAATTCTCTGGACTCTCTAGGTCAGTAATTGTAAAAATTTAGAAATTTACCCTTTGGGAAGCTATAACAGTGTCGTTTAGAAAAGGGTTTTTTCCAAATTAACCGAAAATCCTATAAAGCCTGAAGGAAAACTCAAAACTTCACAAAACCTGCTGAGCACGAGACAGGTGGTTCTAAACAAGCATGCAAAGTTTTAAGGAGATCGGACCACAGCTGGTGCTATAACAGTCATAAATGTTAAAAAACATAATATTTCTATGGTAAATTACCTGGATTTCCCAAAAATTAATTTGGTGGTTACAGACTTGCTAAATAGTGTCTTTTTTTCATATGTGCTTAAATGCCTTAAAGCTCCTGAACCCCATAAATTGCTGCTTGCAGCAATATTTTGTAATATATTGTTTTCAGAACATTATAAATGTGTTTTCTGTCACTTTAAACAATTTAATGTGCCCTTGCTGAATAAAATAATTAATTTCTTAAAATAAAATCATCATTCTTTGCAGGTGAGTGTTTTGACGGATCAAGTGGAGGCGCAGGGTGAAAAGATAAGGGACCTAGACCTGTGCCTTGATGAACACCGTGAGAAACTAAATGCCACTGAAGAAATGTTACAACAGGTGGGTTTAAAGATGTTTCTTGTGTATTTAAAACATGGTCTGTGCATTTTGCACAGTAGACAGTGCACAGTGTCCAATCAAAAGCCCATTAAATTGGTTCATAAGACTGATTTTCTTTGTTCAAGCTCCATTTTTTGAACTCTTGTTCCTAGGAACTCTTGTGCAGATCAGCCCTTGAGACTCAGAAGCTGGAGCTTATGGCAGAGGTTTCCAACTTGAAACTGAAGTTAACAGCCATAGAGAAAGAGAGACTCGATTTTGACGACAGCGAGGTAAGAAGCATGCACGCAGGGAACGCATGCAGGGAAATAACTGTGTAATGATGTCTTTGTTTGAAAATGTCAGTGGCTGTTTTAATTCTAATGCTAGTCATTGGTTAATTTGTGATTTCTGCATTGGTGCACAGAGCCCTTCTATTTTGACCGCTTTAACATGTTGCAGTTTGCTGGAAAATGACTTGAATGTTTGTTTTGAATGGTGATTCTGCAGTATAGCCAGTCTTTTGTTTCTGTACAAGCCTGAAGCAGAAAGACATGCATTCAACAATGTGATCTGTTAGCGCGCGGATATCTACCAATCACGTCATGTTGTGGTACAGAGGTCTGTTCCAGTGCACTGGAATGTTGGGCTTTTAACTATTCTCTGCTTTGTTTGCTGTCTGGGCAAAATGGCAAATGCAAAAACAGCCTTTAAACAGCCAGATACCATTTCCTCTCCAAAAAAAGGTTTGGGTGGCCTCTCTTCTCTCTAGAAAGTAGTCATTACCACTAAGGACTAAGCCCCAACGTGGGTGTATAGGAAGGGTCCTCAGCGAGAGTGTGTTGGGATCCACTGAAATGGTTTTCCATATCGGTGGTTTCAACTATTTCAGATAAACCAGCCCTAAATCATGTTTGGCCAGTTACATGTAGTTCACATCCTGTCACATCCTGTCAAAGTGGGTGTTTGTTGGCCTAAATAAGCAGAAAACTAGAATATTTGTGTAGGTTGTTTGTTAAAAGTCTAGCGACTTGAGACTAAGTGTACAGACTTTTATCTTACAAACTCCAGCTGGCCTTGTTGTCCAGGGCTGCCTTTAGTCCTTATCCATAACATTTTTTATTTAGACTAAGGAAACTTTTATGACTTGAAACAAAAATTTTCTTTAAACAAGAAAATCAAGGATGATTTCAGGTTAGGGAGATGGACCAGTCTCTGCACCTTCGCCTTCACAGTCTCACACAGAAATAAGGTTTTGTCTCCTATTGTTGTTCCATTTTTCTTAGAGTATTCTAGAACAGAGATACAAAGTATTGTTTAAACTGTGCACTAAATTAGCAAGTTTCGTCTAGGTTGGTCAACACATTCATCAAAGATTTAAATTATTTCTGCTGTTTCCTGTTATTTTACTGCCACATAATTTACTGTCTCAAGAAGACTCCTGTTTGTGTCCCTAAATGTCCTCTATTTATCCTGTTAAGACTAAGACTATATGTCATTTTAGATTTTGAAAAATTATCAGAACTACTGTAGCCTGAAATACTTAAAGGAGAAGTCCACTTTCAAAACAAAGATTCACATATAATGCACCCCCTTGTCATCCAAGATGTTTATGTCTTTCTTTCTTCAGTCGTTTGACAAGACAAGCGTTTGACATTAAAAAGTATATAAATCGTATTATTTTTATGTAAATAACCGATCGTTTTGCTAGATAATACCCTTCTTTCTTGGCTGGGATCGTTTACAATCGCATTTGGGATCGTTTGAAGCCGCATTTAAACTGCATTTTGGAAGTTCATAATCGGGGCACCATATCAGTCCATTATTTGGAGAAAAATGCTGAAACGTTTTCCTCAAAAAACATTTTTTTTATGACTGAAGAAACAAAGACATGAACATTTTGGATGACAAGGGTGCGAGTACATTATATGTGAATCTTTGTTTTGGAAGTGGACTTCTACTTTAATGTACACTGCTGCTCAAAAGTTTGTGGCCGGTAAGGCGTTTAAAACGTTTTTGAACTTTCCTACAGTTGGGTCCTCAGTGCATCTACCAAACCAGAAAACATGAAAAAGAACAACCCAGTACATTTTTTTTTTTTTTTTTTTTTTCTGCAAGCTAGTGAAAAAACAACCCACTCAGATTTTGCTCCCCCTGTGATGTAGAAAGAGGATCTTATTATCGCCCCTAAATCTGCACTTTTCCACCCACGGCGCTGCCACTATGTTTTTCAAGCGACAACGGTGTACCAGTTCTAACACCATGGCAAAAGTATGAGCAAAGCACGCTAACTGTTCTGTCTTTGGCTGCACAGAAAACTATTTAGAGTCCCAGCCTCAGAGTAGACAAGAGAGCAGTGGATTTATCGATTTATTTACTATATATTACACTGCTGCCTCACAGATCTAATATAAACATCCAAGTTCCCAGCTGTTTACCTTTACAGATATAAATAACTGTTTTTGTAACTCGTGATTGTTTTTAACATAAACTTGTATGTATTCAAAAGTGTACGCGCAATAAGACATGAAAGAGAGCTTAGTTTTGTACTCACATGCCGTGTGATAGCTGTTTTCTGCTTCAGATGTGTGCATTCAGAGTATCTGAGATATGAGCTGAAAAGGCACAGTCCTATTCTAGAAAAGGGGGTAAGGAACAGCAGCAGCATTTTTATTTAAGACATGCACGAAAACAGTGTGTTTCTGTTTTCACTCAAAATAGGCATTTTCAAAAGAATATAATCAATGATCTGTGGGGTATTTTGAGCTGAAACTTCACAGACACAGTCTGGGGACAGCTGAGACTTATAATGAGATTATATTGAGACTTATTGAGGCTGAAACCCTCCACCTCCCCAGCTCCACCTGTATAGACCTGCTACAGGTTATTATATGTGTGACCTTGGATCACAAAATCAAATAAACCTAAATAAATAAGCTTTCCACTGATGTATGGTTTGTTATGATAGGACAATATGTGGCTAAGATACAACTATTTGAAAATCTGGAATCTGAGGGTGCAAAAAAAATCAAAATGTTGAGAAAATCGTCCTAATGAAGCTCTTAGTAATGCATATTACTAATCAAAAATTAGGTTTTGATATATTTATGGTAGTAAGTGTACAAAATATTTTCATGGAACAAGATCTTTACTTAACACCCTAATGATTTTTGGCATAAAAGAAAAATTGATAATTTTGACCCATACAATGTTTTGTTGGTTATTGCTACAAATATACCCGTGCTACTTAAGACTGGTTTTGTGGTCCAGGGTCACATATGTTATTTGTGCAGCAGCAGTAAGTTTTGAATGTCTAAGACCAAATGCATTAACATTGTGATGTCCATTAGCATGCTAAAATGTTTTGAGGTGTCATGATATGTATTTTAAAATGAATTACATTTCTGTGATGGTAAAGCATCATTATTCCAGTTTTCAGTGTCAGATGATCCTTCAGAAATCATTGGAATACAATCATGGTTCAGTGCTCAAGAAACACTTCTTATTATTGTTATTACAACGTGTCTTCTTATCACAGTAGGAAACCACTGTACTGACCCCAAACTTTTGAACTGTAGTGTTTTCCGATTGTCCTTAAACTTTCCGGATCACTGCTCCAAGTGGATGCATCTGTATTTTTATTTTTTTTTTCACTGAGTGTTTACGACTTGAGGCTGCTCTGTTGTTTATTGAATCATAAATCTGCAGCTGAATGCTAGACATTCTGACAAAGAGCTTGGCCCTGAAAAGCCTGAATGCTGAATGGAAGCTTGTCACTAGATTCTTGTGTTTTTTTGCTCGTAAAGCATTTGTAAAGATTGAATACTTAGTCTGTTTGTTAAACCATTTCACTCTTCTCTTTGAAGCCCTTTGAAGCAAAATTGTTTAGGAATATGACCTGTATATCTGTGAGTGTTTAGAAGTGAGTTATTAATGTTATTAAATATTAGCTCGATCCCTCAGTTTTTTAAATATTTTATTTTTGTGGTAATCTGCAGCATGCACATGCAGTCGGCAGTTTAACTTTAAAGGAGAACTCCACTTCCAGAACAACAATTCACAAATAATTTATTCACCCCCTTGTTATCCAAGATGTTTATGTCTTTCTTTCTTCAGTCGTAAAGAAATTATGTTTTTTGAGGAAAACATTTCAGGATTTTTCTCCATATAATGGACTTCATTGGTGCCCTGATTTTGAACTTCCAAAATGCAGTTTAAATGCAGCTTTAAAGGGCTCTAAACGATCCCAGACGAGGAAGAAGGGCCTTATCTAGCGCAACGATCTGTCATTTTTTTCGGAAAATATGTTTTTTTTTTAATACTTTTTAAGCACAAAAGCTTGTGCCTGTGCTACACGAGTTTTTGTCCTTAAAATATATACAATTGTTTTTTTTGTTTTTTTTTCGAAAAACAAATTCGAAAAAATTCTTCCTTGGCTGGGATCATTTAGAGCCCTTTGAACCTGCATTTAAACTACATTTTGGAAGCTCAAAATTGGGGGAACCAATGAAGTCCATTATATTATGGAGTTCTCCTTTAACCCACTTAGCATTCATTTTAGGGATGCAAAACGATTAATCGATTGAAAATAAGAGTTTATATTTGCATACTATATGTGTGTGGGCAGTGTACATTTATGCATATATACTGTAAATACACACATACTTGTATATATTAAGAAAAAAATAATAATTTATTTTTAAAATATTTATAATTATATGTGTAATATAAACATATGTGTTTTTTTATATATACATAATAAATATACACAGTACACATACATATAGTATGTAAACATAAACATATTTTGAATTGATTAATCAGAACTAATCATTTTGCAGCCCTAATTCATTTAACAGTAAATTTCACATTGTTAAATATTAACAATAAAATAAGTTGTTGTTGCTAAAATGCTTTTTTCTTTTCAGGGTTTGATTTTGGAGATCAACGAACTGAGATATCGCATTTCGGAGATGGAGTCTGAACGGTTACAGTATGAAAAGAAATTGAAATCCACCAAGGTGAGTTACTGGTGAAAACAACAATTGACATTTCCGTCTTTAAGCTCGCGTAGCGTTTTCTCTTCTTCTTTTGTCTCTCTTGCATAACCTGTCATCTTTCTTGTTATCAAGTGTCTATTTTCCTTTTCCTCCTTGGCTAACCTCTCTGCCGCTAGTCGCTAATGGCCAAACTCTCTAGCCTGAAACTCAAAATGGGCCAGATGCAGTATGAGAAACAGAGGAAGGAACAAAAAATCCAGGCGCTCAAGGTCGGCATACCTCAGGGTGGTTCCTGCTTGTGGTTATTTTTGCACTGTAACTTTGCTTTCTGGCATTTTAAAGTTGAAACATTTCACATATACAGTTGCCACGTTGAATATTTTATTATCAATGCAGTGGCATTCAGTGTTGCTCCAGAGTCCAAATACATTCTGAGGCCACTGTTAATGAGCTTATTCACTCATGTCACTACAGAGTCAAACTTTTAACTGTCTCAGTTTGACTGAGAGCTCCATAGCCCTCCATTTTGGACAATTTTGCACAGACAAAGTTCTCATCATGATTCGAAAGCTGCTCATTAAATCTGCCCTCCTCTGCAAGCAGTGGCAGCAGTATAAGATCTCAGCATGTTTAATTAACCACAGGTATGCTTTAGTGTGAGGCTCTATGTGATGTTTAAGCTGAGACAGCTAAATTTCAGACTGCTTTATAATGCAGGAAAAGCTATTTGTGTCGCTACATCCTACTGTAGCATACTGTTAAGCCACATGCTTCAAAAAGCTCAGTGTGAGGTTTGCATGATTGTGCTGCTCTAGGTTTTTTTGGTGTTGTAAACTTCTCTCCCACCCTGTCAGTGCATTGAACTCTTGAATGAAGGTTTTGAATGTGATCATGATTAGTGGTAGACACACATTTAAGTCATTAATTGAATATTCAGCTTTTTGAGACATTTGAGAGAGAATCCAATCACTGTGCATGCTTGGCCAATTAACAAAAACATGTCATGTGCCGTGTACTGAACTCTGTAGTAATTAGTAACTGCATGGTTTGGTATTACTGGGTGTTTAACTTTGGTTGTCCGGACTTTATATCAGAGTTGTGAGATGTATGTTTAATGTTTAGGAGGAGCTGGTTACGTTGAGAAGGCAGCTGGATGGCAGAGATGGTGATCTGAGGAGGCTGCAGGATGAGACGGGGTCCAGATCCCCAACGCCTGCAGGCCTAGACAGCACAGAGAGAGGTGGGTCATGCATAGTTGCTGTTATACACACACAGTAATCACAGTATGGCCTGTCTCAGCATGTCTATACAGGGGTCTAGTTTTGTCTTGTCATTATGCTCTGTCTGTGATGCTGTACTGACTAATTTTTTTTTGTTTGTTTTTTTTTTTAAATAAAAGCTGGAGTAGATCACAATTATTGTGATAGTTTTTGCTTTGTTTTTGCTTTTGTATTTATTGTTTGTTTGTTTGTTTTGTTTAAAATTTTAAACGGTGTTTTTGCTTATTTATTTTATTTATATATATATATATATATATATATATATTGCTTTACATTTATTTTAGCTTTTGTTTTATATTTATTGTTTGTTTTTCCCTTGTTATTGTTTTTTGCTTTGTTTTTGTTTAATTTGATTTGTTGTTGTAGTTTTTTGCTTTGTATTGCATTGGTTTTTTGTTTTTTATTTTATTTTTGTTTATTTTTACCATTTATCTGTTTTTTATTGTTTTTATTTTATTTTTTTTACTTTAGTTATTTGTTTTGTTTAACTTTTGATATTTGTTTTTTGTTTGTTTGTTATTTTCCTTTGTTTTGGTTAGTTTTTGTTTGTTTATTTGGATTTGGTTTTATTTATTTTTTAGTTTTTGCTTAGTTTTTGCTTTTTTAATTTATACATTGTTTATGTTTTTAAGCATGACTTTTTTAAACATTTTATTTTCGTTTATTTATTTGTTTTTAATTTTATTTTTTACTAGTTTTTGTTTTCGCGTTGATTTTTGTTCATTGTTTTCCCTTGTTATTTAGCTTTTTGTTGTTCTTTTTTGCTTTGTTTTTATTTTGTTTGTTTTTATTTATTGTATTTTTTTGCTTTGTATTGCTTTGATATTTATTTATTTTCTGTTTTGATTTATTTTTTTTAACCATTTGCTTTATTGTTTATTTTATTTGTTTTTATACTAGTTTTTGATTCGTTTTTGCTTTTTATTTATTGTTTGTTTTGATTTTTTTTTTTCTTTTTGGTGTTTTCCTTTTTGTTTTTGTTGTTGTTTTTGCTTATTTTGATTTGTTTTATGTTTTGTTTGTTTTTTTTTGTACCATATTTCTGTTTTATTTTTTGTTTGTTTAGAGTTTCCTTTGCTATTTTGTTTGGTTAGTTTTTGTTGTTTGTTTATTTGGATTAGTTTTTTTTATTTTAGTTTTTGCTTCATTTTTGCTTTTTTATTTTTTGTTTGTTTGTTTTATTTTATTTTTTGTACATTGTTTTCCCTTATTTTGTTGTTGCTTATTTTGCTTTGTTTTTATTTATTGTAGTTTGTATTATTGTTTTAGATTTTTTTTTTTTTTTTTTTTACATTTTACATTTAATTGTTTATTTTGACTTTATTTTTTTATTATAGTTTTTTAAATATAGTTTTAGCATTTTTATTATACTAGTTTATTTTATTATAGTTATCTGCTTTATTTTACTATGTTGTTGCTTTTATGTCTTTTTCTGTGTAACATTTTACTCATAGCGCTTTATTGGACCAACATATTCAATAACAGAATATGTTTAATATCATTACTCTGTCTTAAACAGTTTTCCATACTGAGGAAACATTAAAAAAGAGGCTCAAAGAGAAACGTAAGGGGACTCCGTGTCTACCTTCTACACATACATCCCTTTTTCAGTTTTTTACTCTTTGTACTATTTTTGTCCTCTTAGTCCTCTGTTTCCTGTGCCTGCATGTTTGGGCATGGTACTCATGAAGCTTGCTTTTCTACAATACGAAGCAATGCATATTACAGACTTACAAAAAGTTAAAGAATTTAAAATGACGATATATGTTAGGTATAGGAAAGTAAAGCGAGTAATAAATAACAATGTCATAGTCCTGCCAAGAATCAGATCGTGGTCTGGCATGTCACATTTACATTATTGTCTTGCCTGTCACCTCGTACCGTAACATCATCTGTTCCCCAAAGCTAGTTTCTTCACCTCACTTCCCCTCTTCCCTCCGTTATAGTGCATTGCCCATCCTCACAACCTCACAGGCTCGACGTCCACTCTTATCTGTGGCTGCATACGCTCACATTTAATCCTGACAAGCTCCTCCTCACTTCCGTTGTGTACATTTCTCACATTTGTCACAGAAGGTCATTGTTGTATTTCAGTTCAATGTGTCTGTCTACAGTTTATGTAATGCTAAATGTCAGGCCTGAGGCCTAATGTTTCTTTACCCTTTAGTGTTTATAAAATGGTCTTTAGTTTACTAAGCCTGTGTTTTGCAGATATGGAAGTGCAGAAGATGAAGAAAGCAATGGAGTCGTTGATGGCGGCAAATGAGGAGAAGGTTGTTTCATAAGATTGATAAGTTTTCTTTGCTTTCTTTGCTTTTGAAAACTATAAAGGAACTTGGCATTTAATGCTGTTAATGATGCTTTGTGTAGGATCGCAAAATTGAAGAGCTGCGACAGTCACTCATGCGGTACAAGAAAGTGCAAGAAATGGTCATGTCAGCACAAGGAAGAAAAGGTGATTTTTGCTTTCTTTTTCTTTCTTTTATTGTTAGCTTTATTTTATATTTTATTTTAATTAAGTTTACATTTATTTTATATTTTTATTTTATTTTTTATTTTATAAATTTATTTTAAAATAACTTTTGTTTTATTATTTGTTATTTTATTTTTTATTTTTATATTTTATTTTTATTTGAAAAATTTATTTTATTTTAAAATAATTTATTTTATTGTTTTATAGGATTTTTTTATTGTTTTATTTATTGTTTTATTTGATATTTTATTTTAGTTATTTATTTTATAATTTTATTTTATAATTTTTTTATTTGATTTGATTTTTTTTCTTTTTTTTGTTTCTTTTCTTTTTTGTTTCTTTTCTATTATTATTTTTATTTTATATTTCTATTTTATTTTAAAAGAATTTATTTTTTTTATTTTATATTTTTATTTTATTTTAAAAGAATTTATTTTATTGTTGTATTATATTGTTTATTATTTTAGTTTAGTTTAGTTTAGTTTAGTTTAGTTTAGTTTAGTTTAAATTGTGACCAAAAGATTCACCACCTAATTTTTTAAATCCTATAATGTGCTGCTGATAAGTGACAGGCTGTATTTGCTGTGTGGCGTTTGCCCGAGCTAATGATCAAATCTCTTTCCTCTCCTTTCTTTCTCATCAGATAAGGTCAAAGAAGGAGACAGTGATGGGAGCAATAGCGACAGCTCCCTCTCCATGTCCACCGCCCTCTCTGTTTCCATGGACACGGAGAAGTCTCTGCTCTCTTACACAGAGGAAGTTGCTGCAAGGGGTCAAAATGAGGTACTTTTTTTTTTTTTTTTTTTAATTTCATATAATATTTTCTGAACGTTATGCAGTTCACCGTTTATGGTTAGTCTGCATCACTGGGAAAGAACTATATTTTGTTTTGGCGTGCATAATCTGAAATCACTGCACTGCAACCTAGAATTATTCTTAATTTAGAGCAACATAGACTGATTGACAGTTCAACAAAGTTGTGTTGATGGTGTTTTTTCAAGCTAAAGGCGAAATTGAACACTTGCAGAACTCACAGCATGTCAACCTGTGCCTCATACTGTCACAGATGATCCAAGACGCAGATATTCACTTGTCAGGGAGTGACTGAATGTCTTCAGATATTACAGTTTAGAGGTGATGGATCCTTGGAACATGATGTATGCAGTAGATCTTTTTGAGCCTAGGACTCCCAAAACTGCTATTCTAGTATTATCTATATGCTATTATAGTATTTTAATATTTTGATTTTCATTGTAATTTTTCATTTTCAATTTACTAAGTTTTAGTAATTTTATGTATTTTTGTCATCATAGTTATAATTATTTTATCAACATTTCCATTTAGGTTTAGTTTATTTATTTCAGTTTTAGTTTTAGTAATTTTAGTGCTTCAACCAAGGCAACAGTTCTAATTTGTTTGTTTAATAATAAGTAAATAAGTTTTTATGTTATATTTCATTCTTTTATTTTTTTTATTACAGCTTTATTTCACTTAACCAAAATTATGTTTTGTGAATATTATATTATATTATATTATATTATATTATATTATATTATATTGTGTTTCAACCAAGGCAACAGTTCTTCTTTTTTTTCCATCTAAGATTTTTTTTTTTTTTTTTTGAACAGTGACACTAAATTGCAAATATTTTTATATTGTGAAAGGCGTACAGATAAAAGATAAAGTATTTTTTAGTGTATTCAAAAACACTATTTAGAAAATTGTGGGAAAAAAATTGAAAATGATGGGAAAATGTACTTTATTATCATAAATGCAAAAAAACCCTATGTTATAATTATATTATATTAAATTATATTATATCGCAGCTTACGAAAATGATTTTTAATAGTTTGTGAACACTAACACTGTATGTAACAAAAAATGCAGTTAATATACAGTATTTTTTACTATGTTCAGAAACACTGGAAAATTGCTGAAAAAATAGAATATAAGGGGAAAATGTACTTAATTATCCAAAAAATGCAAAAAAAAAAAAAAAAAAAAAGCCTTTACAATTTTATATTAATATTATATTATATTATATATTATATTATATTATATTATATTATATTATATTATATTATATTATATTATATTATATTATATTATATTATATTATTTTAGTGCTTCAACCAAGGCAACAGTTCTATTTTTTTTTTTCATCTAAGATGTATATTTTATTCTTTTTTTACAGGTTTATTTCACTTAATGAAAACTATTCGAATAGTTTGTGAGCAGTAACACTATCTGTAACACAAAAAATGTATTATTTAAATTGTAAATGATTTTTATATTGTGACAGGCATACATGCTGATAAAAATAAAACATACAATATTTTTTACAGTGTTTAAAAACACTAGAAAATTGCAGAAAAAAATAGAATATAAGCGGAAAATTTACTTTATAAAAAAAGCAAAAAAGCTTTTACTGTTATATTATGTAATATTATATTATATTATATTATATTATATCATATTATGTTATTTTAGTGCTTCAACCAAAGCAACAGTTAAAATTTTTTTTTTTTTGAACTTTAACACTATCTGTAACACACAAAAAAAGCATTATTTTTTATATTGTCAAAGGCATACATGCTGATGTAAAGATAAAAGGTAAAGTACTTTTTACTGAAAATTGAAGAAAATGAATATAAGGGGAAAATGTACTTAACTATCAAAAAAGGCAAAAAGGCCATTATATTATATTATATTATATTATATTTTTATGCTAGGAAGTTGTGTGGGACATCCAGGGCTTTGCATTTTGAAACATACTGGTATAGAGCGTTCACTGGTGTGAATTTACCTTTGCATGCTCTCTTCATCTGTAGGCGACTACATTTGTCAGTACACTCCAAGTGCCATCGCTCACAGTCTCATCCCCAGACAAAGCAGACAGCGATTCAGTCCTGGAACACATGGCGTCATCAAGGTACAGAATCACGTCAGCACAATAAAACACACTTTTTTTGTCTGCGGAGGTTGTTTTTTCACACAGGATCTTCATCTGATAAAATCTGGACAAGAAAACATGATTTTTTTTTTTATCATAGCTGTGTCTGTAGGTTAATGTCCCAAGGCATCCCACCTATGTCACAGCATCTTAGCTAAGCATCACATCCCCAGTGTTAGCACCTCTGAAGGCTTTTCCTTTCTTGTTTTTTATGTTAGCATCCTCTTTCCATCCTTTCCAGTCTTTGAAATGCCTATTCTCTTTATCAGAGTTCATGACCACATCACCCTATTCATGCTATCCCAACAGTCTATAGTGTACATCAATGCATGTCTGTCTATACACCCCACTGCTTACCCATCATGCTTTTGCCACCACCTCTGCATCCCAATGCTTGTGTGTTTGTCCTTTGTAGTGAGAAAGAGTGTCAGGAGCCAACTCAAACACAGGAGACCCCATTAGATGAGAGTCCCGAGTGAGTACTGTGTGTGTCACAGGTGGAGTTCGGTTACAAAAATGGCACATTTTGATTTGCCAGTTTTTGGGTAACCTGAAATGCCACTATTGTGAATCGAAGTGTGTGTCGAACACCTTAACATAGTGGTTTGATCTGTCTGTGTGCTGGAAAGGGTGATGGTAACAATGTCTTTTCATGTTTTAGAACTTCAGAGGTCACAAAATCAGCAAGCCAGAGCAGCCTTGATGGAAGAGCCAGTGAAAAGGTGAATTTCAGCTTGATCAAAACTTAAAGGATTAGCTCACCCAAAAAATGAAAATTCTGTTATTAATTACTCACCCTCATGTCATTCCAAAACACTGAGACCTTTGTTCATCTTCAGAACACAAATTAAGATACTTTTGATGAAATCTGAAAGCAATGCAGCAACGCAACTGACATGTTCAAGGCCTAGAAAGGTAGTAAGGACATTGTTAAAATAGTCCATGTGACATCAGTGGTTCAACCATAATGTTATGAAGCTACGAGAATTTTTGTGCACAAAGAAAACAAAAGTAACGATTTTTCAACAATTTATTTTCTTCCGTGTCAGTCTTTGATGCGCTTTGCTGTCTTTGCAGGGTCAGAAAGCTCTTGGTTTTCATCAAAAAGATCTTAATTTGTGTTCTGAAGATGAACAAAGGTCTTATGATTTTAACGACATTAGAGTAGGTAATGACAGAATGTACATTTTTGGGTGAACTGTCCTTTGTAAAAATGTTTATTTTTAGGGTTGTTATTAAGGTTAGGCAATATATTGAATATTTAAAGTGAGAGAAAAAATAATTCCTTACTTTTTTTTTTTTTTTAATTCTTTTTTTCAAATAATTTTTAATTTCAGAAGCCAGTAACAGTAGATCAGAGGCCAGCAGAGGTAATTCTTATTTTTTTTTGTTAGTATATTATAACTAGTATTAACTTATTATTATCAGTTGCAATTTATTGTATTGAGAAATGTTATTTACACTACCTGTCAAAAGTTTTTGAACAGTAAGATTTTTAATGTTTTTTTTTTCTCTGCTGCTCACCAAGCCTGCATTTATTTGATCCACAAAGTACAGCAAAAACAGTACAAACAGTACAACTGCTCTTTATTTGAATATATTTTAAAATGTAATTTATTCCTGTGATGAAACCTAAATTTTCAAATAATACTTTTATTTAGTAAGGATGGTTTAATTGGTTTAATGTTAATTATAATGAAAAAATTCTACTCAGCTGTTTTCAACATAATAATAATAATAATAATAATAATAATTTTTTCTTGAACAGTAAATTAGAATATTAGAATGATTTCTGAAGGCTCGTGTGACTGATGATGCTAAAAATTCAGCTTTGAAACCACAGAAATAAATTACATTTTAAAACATATTCAAATAGAAAGCGGTTATTTTAAATAAAATATAAAAAAATAATAAAAATATTTCATAATTTTACTGTTTTGCCATACATTGGATCAAATAAATGCAGGCTTGGTGAGCAGAAGAGACTTCTTTACAAAACATTAAAAATCTTACTGTTCAAAAACCTTTGACTGGTGGTGTATATTATTATGTTATCAGAATGTTTTTTTTATATTACATATTTAAGGTTATTTGTGGGTTCTGATTTTATTTTTCCTGAATTTTCAGAGCAAAGCATTTGATGAGTTCAACAAGATCACAACTCTACCGCCCAAATCTCCAAGCTCTTCTCGAACAGCTGAGGATGACAGTTTCGGCACCAGGAAAATGAGATCTTCCTTCGGTCGAGGGTTCTTCAAGATCAAGGGAGGGAAGAGGACTGCTAGTGCTCCTAATTTGGGTACGACTATCTTACCTCTAGATCAATACACCCATAGTTAGTTGTTAAACAGTGATTGTAAAAGAGCGGACAACATCCTTTTGTCTTTTAGATTAAAAAGATCATGAGTCAAGAGTGTCCGTTGTTACTACAGACACCCATTTATGGGCCAGATCTGCTGTATGGCCTCTTTGGCGAAAGACAAAGAAGAACCTGAATATGTCTTTAAGGAATAGTCCCTCACCTTGATGCATTTCCACACATAATTAACTGGCTCTCTGACAATGATGTACTGTTTTAAAAAAAGCCCTCTGAAGTCATACATAAGACTCAAGAGTTCATTTTATATTATACACAGATGCAACAAGTATTGATTTTGCCTAATGATTGAACTAACATATTGTAGGAGAGACTACATAGTTTATTTTAGCTTCAAGCTTGATTCAAAAAAGATCTGTCTTTTGAAAGTAAGAAACTGAGGCCCAAATTCGGTTTATTTTTATTTCTTTTCTTCATAGCAGGAGATGATATTAAATAAAGTAATGGCAATTATGGGTGTTTTGAAGTCCTCTTGTCAAAATAGTGGTTCAAATAGATGTGTTTAAACATTAAGCTCATGTGGTAACCAGCGTGAGTCCTTGGCGATGAAGAACATAGAGGTTTTGTCCTCATCGCATGTTATTTTGTGACCACAAAATACATCCTGACCGCGTTCTCACAGCTCTATATGTTCCCCTCACGTCCAAACTACCTTAAGAATGTACCATTTAATAACAGAGATGTTATTACTTCCATTGTGTTAACTTGGATGTCAGCATGTGACTTTGTTCCATGGTTCCACTCCTAAAATAAACCCAATCCAGTTGAAGTCATCTGCAGTCTTGCCTCATGATGCTGATTCCAGTAGTTCAAGGAAGACGCTGTCATTTTTGGGCTTTATTTCTTTTAAACTTCCTGTTATTTGTGACATTTTTACTGCTCTGGTCTCCAAACTGAACAACGGCCTTGTTTTTCTTCCTTCCCGTAATCTTTAGTTTATTTGATGCTTGGCTGACTGTGGGATTGTGGGTAACGTAGTTCATTGTGGTGACTTTTCCTTTTCTTGTGTGTGTGTTTGTTTGCACAGCTGAGACGGAGAGGGACGGCACTGACCATCTGGATCTGGCAGGCATGCCTCAGAGGTCATCTAACAGTGACAGCACGCAAACTCTCCCCACTTCTCCGGAGGGCAAGAAAAAGTCAAAAGGAATCAAAGCACTCTTTGGAAAGTGAGTCTAAAGGAAAGCTGCTGGGTTGGACGTTTTGGTCATTTGGGGTCTTTGCTTATCTAGCTTGTTTCATGTCCTGGTAGTGTTGTTATTGTTAACTAAAACTATTAACAATTGGGGTTATTAATCAAAAAGGCTTAAATAAAATATAAATATTAGTTAAAAGCCTAAAAATTAAAAATGTTGTTTTGGTATGTAAGTGAAATAAAATAAGTTTCATTTGACGGGCTAAAATTATTAAATCTGAAGTATAAATTAAAAGTAAAGATTAAATGACTAAAAATGATATTAAAAGTGAAATGAAAAATATATTAAAAAAACTATTTCAAAATATTAATAAATACCATAATAGTAATTAAGTAATACTTAAATAACAATATATGCTAAACATTGAAGAATTACTGTATTACTTATTGTTGTAATTATTGTAATACTTCATTTAATTTCTAATAATTTTAAAAGTGTGTGGTTTTTTTTTTTTTTGCATAAACATTTAAAAAAATCACCCTAAATGTTGCAATCTGGCATTTAAAAATTGTGTTATTTATTTATTTATTTAATTTATTTTTTTTATTTGTTTCTTTGTTTATATTAAAAAAATCTAACAAATTTTATTTTATTTATATTATTTTATTATTTATTTATTTATTTATTTATTTTTTAAACAAACACCACTTACAAATATTACAAACATTTTTAAAAATCATGTTGCAATCTGGCAATTAAAAATTGTGAGATTGTATCTCACAATTTTCAGATGCCAGGTTACAACAAATTTGATCAAATTACATATTTAAAAAATATATATTAGTGCTGTTCAAATGATTAATCACATCCAAAATAAAAAATTTAATAATAAAATAAAAAATAAACAAATAAAAAAGTTTTTGTTTATACAATATGTGTGTGTGTGCAGTGTATATTTATTATGTGTGTGTGTGTGTGTGTATATATATATATATATATATATATATATATATATATATATATATTTATATATAGAAAATATTTACATGTATTTATATATATATAAACACAACACGTCTTTCCTAAATGTATACATGCATGTGTGTGTTTATATATACATAATTAATATACACAGTACACACACACATTATGTACAAAAAATGTTTATTTTGGATGCTATTAATCGTGATTAATCATTGCCCAGTACTAAAATATATATATATATATATATATATATATATATATATATATATATATATATATATAGAATCTGACCTAAATTTTCATTTAAAGCATGCTTTAATTTGCTGTAACTCACTTCAATTGAACTGATGTCTTTCTCATCTTCTTTAAAGGCTTAAAAGAAGTCAATCAACCACATTCAACCTAGATGATAACCTATCAGAGGGTGAATTTAAACGGGGTGGAGTCAGAGCCACAGCTGGGCCCAGGCTGGGTTGGTCACGAGACCTGCAGAACGCTAACAGGTCAGCACTCACAGTGACACAGGATAGAACTTCTTCTCAAAATGGAACGATCTGCCGTTTTAAACACACTTGTGACAGACTTACATGTAACTTATTGATTCAGAGTTCCAGTTCCTAATTAAAACCTTATTTATTATGCTGTCAGAGTGACATTTTTGTAGCAAAAGTTCAAATTGCAAATATCTCAATAAGTTCTGCTTTTATGTGTTTTCCAGTGAGCTGGATGCTCCGTTTGCACGCTGGTCCCGGGAACAGGTGTGTGATTGGATGCAAGAGCAGGGACTGGGGTTATACGTGAATTTGGCAAGACAGTGGGTCGCCTCCGGCCAGACGCTCCTGCAGGCATCCCAGCAGGATCTGGAAAGAGTGAGCTCTTATTACTCAGAATCAGGATGAGAGCATATAGTGGAGTCCAAATGTCTAAAACCGCATTTAAACCTGGTAATAAATAGTTTTTCTTCTGAAATTCATGTTTAAGCACTGTTCTGCCCTCTGTATGTAGGAGCTGGGAATAAAACACCCTCTACACAGGAAGAAACTCCAGCTGGCCCTGCAGGCATTGGGCTCAGAGGAAGATGACAACAAAGGCAAACTAGACTACCACTGGGTGACGAGTAAGGAATGGATGTTTATTCATCCACAATATTAGAATAGGTGTTAAATTATGATCAAATTAAGGAATGGAGGTATTATTTTTCTTACCCCTTTCCTTCTGTTCAAGGGTGGCTTGATGATATCGGCCTCCCACAGTACAAGACTCAGTTTGACGAAGGACGTGTGGACGGACGGATGCTTCATTATATGACCGTGGTTAGTAAATATCACTTTTTGACATATAAATGGAAGCTTTAATCACTGAATAGAAGATTAAACTATCGTTTAGTACTTACTAGCATTCAAAACTTTGTGGTTGGTAAGACTTTTTTAAGTTGGTCTGTGTTTTTTTTTTTTTTTTTTTTTTTTTTTTTTTTTTTTAGTGTTTTAGAAAAAAAAAAGCTACATTCATTTTATTAAAAATTACAGTAAAGTAAAACCAGTAATATTGTAAAATATTATTACAATTTAAATTTGAACAATAGATTCTCAAATCCCAGGAATCGATTAGTCTAGCCTGTTTTCTGTTAATGAACTAAACATTGTAGCACCTCGCATCAAATAAATCATAATAAGCTTTGTGCTTTGTTACTTTTGATATGAAACAAAGTCTCATATTTCAGATTCTGCCCATTTTATCACAGTACTTAAACAATAAATGCTGTTTTAATGTGGATTGACCTATTGCTGTAGTGCCTAACTTTAAGAGAATCAGCACATGAGCTGATCATCTCTGCATTAAGAGCAGTTTCAGCACGAAATAAACATGAATGAACATTCGAAGGTGTGTTAAAAGAAAGAGTACTTAGTAAAATCCATATCCTGTCTCATGTAATCGCTCAATCAGCATTTCAAGCTGGAGACAAATAAACAGTATGTCGCGTAACGTCACATTTACCTCCGAAAAAACACATTCGGTGACCATAAGTTAGTTATTCAGCTATAAAAATTAACTCTAGAGAGGAGCATTTTACTAAATATATGCACCATATAACATATTCATTACAATTTTACAGGTTCTTCAATTTTAATTCAAATAAACAGCAACCATTTAAATGTTTATATTCTAAAAAACAAATTGGAGTAGAATTATACCTATGCAACTGTAACATTATTTTGACAAAAACATTCATTAGGTGTAATTTAAGCATTTGCATACAAATAAGTTAATTTTAACCTTCAATATTATAGTAATTTAGTACCAGCTGACTCTTGTATATTTTATTTTCCCTTGAGGAAAATCATGTACTGTACCTGATATACATCCCAAAAAAATCTAATCGAAACTAATCAAATCGCAAGTTTGTGAATCAGAATCGAATCGAATTTTAAAATTTATGTCAAACTTTCAATATATTCTTATGATGGTGAAGCCAAATTTCAGTCATTACTCCAGTCTTCAGTGATCCTTAAGAATTCTGAACTGCTTATTTGACATTCATGAAACATTTCTTATTTTTATCAGTGTTGAAAACTAATATTTTTGTGGAAACTGTGATACAGATTTTTCATGATTCTTTTATAATTACAACAGCATATATGTGACCCTGGATCACAAAACCAGTCATAACGGTCAGTGAGAAAGCTGAAATAAATAAGCTTTCCATTGATGTATGATTTGTTAGGATAGGATAACATTTGGTTGAGATACAAGTATTTGAAAACCTGGAATGTGAGAGTGCAAAAAAATCTAAATATTGAGAAAATCGCCTTTAAAGTTGTCCAAATAAAGTTCTTAACAATGTATATACCTAATCAAAAATTAAGTTTTCATATATTTACAGTAGGAATTTTACGAAATATCTTCATGGAACATGATCTTTACATAATTTCGTAATGATTTTTGCCATAAAAGAAAAATCAAAAAAGTTGACCCATACAATGTATGTTTGGCTATTGCTACAAATATACCCCAGCGACTTAAGACTGGTTTTGTGGTCCAGGGTCACATATTTAAAATAGAAATCTATTGTAACAATGTACCGTAAAAGTCTTAACTGTCACTTTTGATCATTCTAAAGTGTGGTTGCTGAATAAAAGTATTAATTTAATTCAAAAATGTAATGACCTCAAACTTTGAATGATAGTGTAATAAGAAACAAGTTGTTCAGGTCCACTGTCTCTTGTCTGTGCTGAACAGGACGACCTGTTATCTCTGAAAGTGGGCAGTGTTCTTCATCACCTCAGTATTAAGAGAGCCATCCAGGTGCTCCGGCTCAACAACTACGACCCCAACTGTCTGCGACGAAGACCTTCAGATGAGGTATGTAGAGAGAGCTAACTCTAATCTCTGCTGTCCTGTTATTTTTGTACTTCGTACTAGACATCCATATACTCACCATCATTTCAGAATAACATAAGTCCTGCTGAGATCTCTCAATGGACCAACCATCGCGTGATGGAGTGGCTGCGGTCTGTCGACCTGGCTGAATACGCACCCAACCTGAGGGGCAGTGGAGTACATGGCGGCCTGATGGTGAGAAACCACTTTGTACTAGCTTCGCTATTGTTTAGAATGATTGATAAGTTTTTCCTTTTCAAATGGTTCATTTTGTTCGTGCTTTCAGGTGCTGGAACCTCGCTTCAATGTGGAGACGATGGCTCTGCTGCTAAATATTCCTCCTAACAAGACTCTCCTGCGGAGGCATCTGGCCACTCACTTCAACCTGCTGGTGGGTTCAGAGGCCCAGCAACTCAAACAGGAGTGTCTAGAAAACCCAGACTACACCTTACTCACCGCCACGGCTAAAGTCAAGGTATGATGCAGAGCATTTCCATACCATCTTTTGCAGAACTTGCGTGTGATTCATTCATTTTGGAGTTCAAACACCGTGTGTCTGTGTTAAATGTAGCCGCACAAGTTGGCGTTTGGAGGGTTTGGTAGAAAGAAGAAACAAGAGGACAATGAAGAGTATGTGTGTCCCATGGATGTAGAGATGCCCAAAGGACGCAGCTTCCAGAAGGGCTACAGAGGCATGGAGCTCCAGATCTATGATGATGACCTGGATCGATTCGACCAGGTAGTGATAGAAGCATTCTGGTCCTGGATGGACTTCTGGATCCTGGATAATTTGTATATTTATTTGTATAAATAATTAGCATTTTTGCCTTAAGTTTCAGTCAACTGAATTTTAATGTTAAAAAATGTAATAACATTTAATGCAATGTTTTGGATAAATTTTTAAATTATCAGTAGTTAAAATAATTCTTATTTACCAAATATTTACTGATTTTGATTTAATATTTCATTTAAAAAATAAATGATTTTAAATCCTATTGTAAGCAGTGTCTTTATGCTCACAAAAATAGCATTTATTTTGTTTTAAAAAAAATACAGTAAAAAATGTAATATGTTGAAATATAATAACAATTTGAAAGAATATTTTTGACATTGAATAATTTTGATTTCTGAATGATCATGTGACACTGAAGACCAGTTGAAAATTCAGCTTTGCCATCACAGCAATAAATTACATTTTAAAATTTAATAAAATAGGAAAGCATTCTTTTAATTTGTAATAATATTTTGCTGTACCTTTATTACTGTATTTTTGATAATATAAATGCAGCCTTGGTGAGCATAAGAGACAACTTTTAAAAATGTTAAAAAAAAAATTAATTATTCCAAATGTTCTGTTGATTATCCAATCGTTCCTAATATTTTTTTGGGAGTGTCTTACAATAGGTTTACATGCATGCAAGGTCAAACAACGCTTTCATTTTTCTGAAAATATGCATTTTATATCACCTCATTTTCCAGCGATTCTCAAACGATTCGTTCAAAGCAGTTTAAAGATTCAGTCTCTATAAACCCCTCCTTTCCGTAAGCCTACTCTCCTCTGATTGGTCAGATGATCCATTCTGTTGTGATTGGTCTATTACGTACAGCACATGTCAGAAACGATACACCCATTGTCATAGTTCTGTATTCTGAACACTTGATAAAAAATATAAACATCTATTATTTGTCATACTCAAAGGTTGTGATTCAGTGGAACCAGCTGGTTCAGATAAACCGGGTACTGAGGCATCTTTCAAAAACAAGTGTTTTGTGAATCCCGCATTGAACTGCTTAGAGAAGCAGTCATCTGTAAAATGACGTATTTGTGACTAGCCAACATAGAACATAGCTGGGCATTGTGCAAATTATGTGAATTACTAATGACTTGTTCAGGCTGTTCAGGGTCGATTCTTTCTTTTACGGGACAATAACTTTATTCATAACGCACTTCAGGCTTTACAACTTTGCAGATCGTTTGCATTCACATTCAGTTGCATTACACACTGCATGAAAGGTAATATTCAAAATAGCATAATAGGGGCACTTTATTCAAATAATTAAAAACAACAAACAACCCGTATGACTTTATGTTCCTCTTTGCAATCCCCAGATGGAGGACTCTGAAGGGACAGTAAGGCAGATTGGCGCTTTCTCTGAAGGCATCAACAACTTAACGGTAACAGGCAGTTGCACATCTGACCTCACTTGTGTTGCTTTGTATATACAATAGTGTGCGCGAGTCTAAACTGTGCTTCCTGTGTTCAGAGTATGCTGAAGGAGGACGAGTTCTTCAAGGAGATCTCCACGTCGTTCCCCAACGCCAGTGTGAAGGATGATGACTCCAGCGTGTGAGGGCACTGCAGGGACACTCTCGCCCCTAGTGCTGCTGCTTTAATCGGAAGTGACTGTGCCAATCCCTCTGCCAACACCTCCACACACGCACCTCCATCTGAATGCCAAATATATCAATCACAAACACGTGTAAACTCATCAAAATGCCATTTTAAAGTATTTCAGTTGCCTTTTAAGAACATTTTGTTTAATAATTAATGTCTCAAAGGTAGATGGACGAATGTCTGCCCTGTGTGTCATGTTTGTTTTTTGTGGATCGATGTGATATGATTTATATCTAAAATGAATAGCAGTCCTACTGTAATTTGCTGGTTATTGGAGAGATACAGTGTGCATTCTTTATCATCTGTGACAGATTAAACGTTTGTGCCAGTTGTTATGGTGGCAGAAGAGCACAAGGACACTTTCAGTCAAAATCAAAGATATATTTTATTGAATAAATTAAAGTTGTACACTACCAATAATTAAATTAGCAATAATCAAACATATTTTTGAATGATCGATCCAGGTGCAGTCTTAAACAAGTCTAGGGGTTTTTTAAGTTGTATTTTTTGACTTGTACATTTTGGTTTATCAACCCAATACTTGCATTGTTACTGCATATGCTTTGTGCATTTGCATGCAGAGCTCTGTACAATATATTTTACACCTGGTTTGTAAAGGTTTGCATGTTATTTAAGTCTCATTTGGATAAATATTAGCAAGTAATGAAAGTACATTGTGAATTATTTTTCTCTTCTGCTGCAGTACTTAAAGGATAGCAATAATGTTCTCGTTTATGAAAACGCTATCACGTAGCATGAATTTTTAATGCAATACCTGCATATCCACAAAATTGTAAGCAGCTGAAAAATATATTGAAAATATAGTGCCACTCATAACCATTTCAGAGTTACATGTTTGTACTTTGTTAACTTTTACTCATTTTTAAAGATGAATAAAATACTGAAAGCATGCAGGCTTTTTTTCTTGCACACGTCAGTTAGTTACACAATTAGTAAATTATATAACCAGTGTTAGGAAAGTTACTTTCAAAAGAAATGCGTTACAAAATTAGGTTACTCCATAAAAAGTAACTAATTGCGTTACTTAGTTACTCTTTATGGAAAGTAATGTGTTTATTAGTAACAAAAAGCCCAAAAGTTATATTTCTGGCAACTGTAAAGACCCCTTCACACACAAAGTAAAATTAATAAGCTTCAGGCTGAAGGAAGTGTGAAAACAAAGTAACTAGCGTTACTTATTTGAAAAAGTAACTCAGATTACGTAAATCGCGTTACCCCCAACACTGTATAACCAATGGTCAGTGTTGCCAAGTCCGCGGTTTTAAGTGACCCCCCAAAAATGCGAATTTACCAGGGGAACCCCGACAAAAAAACGTGTAATTTACACCCCAGAACGCGCTTTTTAATGGGGAACCCCCCTCGAAACGCGATTGTGCTCGTTTTGGGCTAGTTTTAAAACACAATCGGGTGGGTTTTGTTGCGAAAACCTGGCAACCCTGCTAATGGTGTATGACTGTTCAGAGCAAAGTTCTTGATAGAGGGAGGATTGTGAATGCACGTCTGTCCATACATTTTCAAGATAACATTTTACAAAGAGTAACATATTGCTGGCAAAACACATAAGCTACTGTAGTTATCAAAACGATTGTTTCCACAATACAGAACCGATATACAAAAGAAATTCAAAATACTTACATTAAAATCATCACATAAATTCTGATGGCTTCCACTACAAACATTATAAACCATCGACTAACCATTAAAACCATTAAAAATGGTCTTCTGTAGTGTGTTTTGTGGTTTTACCAAACAAGCCACCAATAGACGGCGACCAATTAGCAATAGAAACTCACAGGGTCCATTACAGTTTCCATTAAAACCAATACAAGTCTCATTATAATTATTAAAACCACTGCAAATTTTGTAATGGTTTCTGTTGTTGTTTTTTTCAGAAGGGGTGTATTTTGTACCACGGTAAGGGACAGAACATACGTTAATCAACAGCGCCATCTCTTGGGCATTCTCTTGCACATCAGCTATTTTTAACAAAGTACTATTGTTTTTTTTTTTCCTTTTAATGGTAATTATGAACTTATATTAGTTGCTTCCATGCTTCCAGGTTATACATTATGTCTTTTTGCTTTCAGTTCTTAGAAATAAACTTATTAAATAATTCCGTCCTTGTCCTTCATGTCATTGTGTAACTGTTTCTGTTTCCTTCCAATAGGGGGCGCATTACAGCTCAAGGAGCCAAATATGCTATTGAACCGCGTTCAAATCTCAGCAAGTCATTTGGCTTATTGTATACATTTGTGCCTCGAAATATAACATCGTATTCATGCTAATTAATAATATCTGGTATACAAACTGAATTCTTCTTCTTTCGTCTCTATGAAAGCTATCACATCTAATCCATATGTTATAATCACGCTTTACTGTGATTGGTCCATTCTAACCAGCGCGGAGAAAAGTAACGATTACCTTGTGATAAAGTGTTCCGCGTACTACTCCGTTCATCAGCAAAGTTCATAGTTTACGGTTAAATAATTACGTTTTATCAGTCTGTGAATTAAAAATAAACAGTTAAACCTTAATATAGATAAACTGTTGTTTAGGTTTATTATTCTTGGCCAAACATAAACAACTTCAGGCAGCTAAGGTCCGCCCACTTATACTCCGTTTGATGTAAATGTTCATTATAGCTCCTTATTCTATTTCTAAATCGACACTGTGAACGTATTTGGGTGTATTTAGGCATGAGAGCATCCCTGGGGCCCACTTAACCGGGCGAGCTCTTGCAAGACTTCTTCAACAAAAGAAGAAAACTGCACTCGGGTTAACCATGGGCAAGGGGTACGTGGAAAACTGTTTTGCAAATACTTTTAAAATACATTTTTATTTATTTAAGTCTATGTTTATTTTGTTTTAAGAGCAGAATTGTTTTGCAAAAGGACATCGAGTTAAACTTGGTGATCTTTAGTATCATGTTTCAGTAACTCCTAAGTTGCATTTGGTTTGTAGGTTTAGTAATCAGAAAAAGCTCAATGCTTTTAACCTTTGTTTGCATTGATTTTTCATTTCTCTTAACTGGATGTTCCGGGAGATTAACTTTTATAAACTTAAATTACATAATTGCATAATTCATGTTTATTTAAGTAGTTAAAGTGGCATGTACTGCATAAGCTCACATAGTAAATGGTTAATGAAATATTGATAAATAAATTCAGGATATTATGAAGTGTTACTTATGTTTGCATGTTGCAGGTATGATTTTGGATGGATCCTTGTGCTTTCGGCACTGTTTTCTTTCAGTGATGCATCTAGGTACGTTTATTTTCCAATTGTATATTTCTAATATATCTAATATTTATATAAAAAAATGTTTTATACAATTCACTTGTTTCTCTACATTCTCAGTCAAACTGTCAACCAGGAGCTTTCGAATATTTTTAATGAGCTCTGGAAGCTGGATGTGAATCGCCTGAAGCCTGGGACTCATTACAGTATCTCACTACAGGTGTCAGTAGTTTCTAATGGCAAATAAAACCTATAATGACAGATCATGCATAACGTTATAATTTCTTACAAATCTTTTAGGGTAAAGCTGGTTACATACCACAGGGAAGCACCAGTGCGGTAGACCACGCCTCATCCCCACTGTTTTCCAGTGTCGATGAGGCCAAACTGAACTCCATCACCACTTACGCTCGTATGTTTCTTTTGTAAAAACCTTTAACCCCTTTAACTATTCTGTCAGTTTGCACAAAAGCTTTTTTATCCACAGAGCTGTGCTGAAACATGCCTTTAACAGGGACACACCAAGATTCTTTATTAACTATAATTGCAGGCAGTTAATCTTAAAGTTGACTGGTAGGATTCTGAATGCTGTTTCATGTTGCTTTCAGTCTCTCCTTTTGATTTATGAGAGAACCCACATGGTTGCGTGATGCAGCATGTTACCACAAATATGTGAATCTGACATGCAAATCTGAAAACCCTTATAGGTGTAAACTTAAATGACATCACATTTTGAATATATGAGTTGAATAGAATCATAAAATAGTTTATTGTGCATTTACAACACAGGGACACAAGACAGGGAACATACAAACTTTGTAAGGCACACATATTAATATACAAAAAAAGAGCAAAAGTTGACATTGAATGTACATATTAATGTAAATCATGACAGCACTGAAATAGCAAATGTTTATCATAGAGTTTTTTTAGTCTTTCTACTTTTTTTTTTTTTACACTACCAGTCAAAAGTTTTTTAAACAGTAGGGTTTTAAATGTTTTTTAAAGAAGTCTCTTCTGCTCACCAAGACTTCATTTATTTGATCCAAACTACAGCAAAAACAGTAAAATTTAGAACTATTTTTACTATTTAAAATAACTGTTTTATATTAGAATATATTTTAAAATGTAATTTATTCCTGTGATTTCAAAGTTGAATTTTTAGCATCATTACTCCAGTCAAACGATCCTTCAGAAACCATTCTAATATTCTGATTTGATGCTCAAAAACATTCATTATTATGATTATGTTGAAAACAGATGAATAGATTTTTTTCAGGTTTCTTTGATGAATAGAAAGTTCAGAAAAACAGCATTTATCTGAAATCTTTTGTAACATAATAAATGTTTTTATCATCACTTGATGATCAATTCTTTCTATTCATCAAATAATACTGAAAAAATGTACTCAACTGTTTTAAATATTGATAATAATAATAATAAATGTTTCTTGAACAGCAAATCAGCATATTAAATTGATTTCTGAAGGATCATGTGACGCTGAAGACTGGAGTAATGATGCTAAAAATTTAGCTTTGACCACAGAAATAAATTACATATTAAAATATATTCAAATAGAAAGCAAATAGTAAAAATATTTCCCAATATTACAGCTTTGCAGACTTGGTCAAATAAATGCAGACTTGGTGAGACACTTAAAAAACATTAGAAATCTTACTGTTTGAAAACTTTTGTCTGGTAATGGATTTTAAACTTTAATTTGCAGAAAAATTAAAAAAAAGGAACGTTTACATTTGTTCCATTTACATGTGTAAATATGATATTTATCCACCAAAATGACCAGATATAAAATTGTTTTCACCAGCAAACAAAAAGGATCCTCTGTGATTTTTAAATGGTGATTTTGCTTACCTCTAAACAGGCTTCATGAAGCTTTTAGACAACTATGAGAGGTCCACTGGTGTGGCAGAGAGGGTGACCGCTGAGGAAGTGACGGAAAATAACTCCTTTCTGGATGCTATCTTAGAGACAGCAGTCATGAAGGTATGAATTCACCCTCTAATGACTTCAATTATATCCTTTACCACATAGAAATGCATCTATTTCCCTTGTTTCTAGATTCAGTAACAAAGTGAGAAGTTGTAAAAGTAAAGAATTAGTGAGAAAATTCTCTACAAAAGAAGTTCACCTTTTTCCCGTTGCTAACCAAAATATTGTGGTTGTTCCCTGCCACACCCTGTTCTTGGAAGCTGCATATTATGACAAGGGGAAAAGAATGTGGAAGGGCGTACGATGGTGATTCTGGGGTCAATAGTTTAATGCATTAAAGACACATTTACTCACCCTCAGGCCATCCAAGATATAGATAGGTTTGTTTCTTGATCAGAACAGATTTCGAGAAATTTAGCATTACATCACTTGCTCACCAATGGATCCTCTGCAGTGAATGGGTGCCGTCAGAATGAGAGTGCAAACAGCTGATAAAAACATCACAATAATCCACAAGCAGTTTACACAGCTCTTGGGATCGAAAAGCTACGTGTTTGTAATGATAAAATCACTTATCTACATCTTTGATGGCCTTAGGGCGAGTGCATTTTCAAAAAAAAATTTATTTAATGTGTAACATGTTTTACTTCCTCAGCGTGCCCACCGGTACCTGATTGGAAAGGGAAAATCACGCTCGGATCTGAGACAGTTTAAAAGTCAGTTGTACTACATGTGGTTCCGCCTTTATCATAGAGACAGAAACGGAGGGTAAGGGACTTAAACCAGCACAACATAGAATGTACATTTTATCTACTCTAATTATACAATACATTGCTTTTTTCCAAATAGGGAGGACTCTAGTGGATTTGAGCATGTGTTTGTTGGTGAAACCAAGTTTGGCAGAGAAATCATGGGTCTTCACAACTGGGTCCAGTTTTACCTGCAAGAGAAGCAGAAGCTTCTTGATTACAAGGGCTACAAAGCCAGGGACAATGATGTGGTACTTTGTTCATCAATAAATCTGGTGAATATTAAAAATATATAAGATTTTGTTCTTTTATGTATCTGTGCTTGTTTTTCATGCAGCCTGATAAAGATGACCACGTCTTGAACGTGCAGTTCAGCTGGCACGGTTTGGTCAAACCGGTGGCCAGCACTTTTGTTGGTGTGAGTCCTGAGTTTGAGATGGCCATCTTTACTATCCTGTTCCTCACGTCCACTGAGAAGACCACCACAGCCGTGGTCAATCTGGATGAGTACCAGCTGGAGATGGTGGTGCATAGGCACGGGCGCTCTATCGGGACGGCTTATCCCAAAATGCTGAGCAGCAACAACAGACACGTGTAGATCCCACATACTGTACTACCCTGACAATAGCGTTCAAGCTTTTTAAAAATTTTCTAACATTTAAAAAAAAAAAATAGTTTTTGTGATTTTAAATAAGTAGACATTTGTTTTGTATTGGAAAAATCTTAATTTTAGATGCTTGTTTACTTTGCTGAGATGTTTAATAAACTACAGTATGCTCCTTTACAGAGTTTTGTTTTCACTGAAATATTTCATTTCCTCAAAATTGCCTTTCATACAATGGTAATTTCTTATATCTTGTACACTACCAGTCAAAAGTTTTTGAACAGTAAGATTTTTTATGTTTTTTAAAGAAGTCACCAAGCCTGCATTTATTTGATCCAAAGCACAGCAAAAGTAGTAATATTGTGAAATATTTTTACAGTTTAAAATAACTGTTTTCTATTTGAATATATTTTAAAATGTAATTTATTCCTGTGATCAAACCTGAATTTTCAGCATCATTATTCCATACTTCAATGTTACATGATCTTTCAGAAATCATTATAATATGCTGATTTGCTGTTTAAGAAACATTTATTATTATTATTATTATTATTATTGCTATTATCATCAATATTTAAAACAGTTGAGTGCTTTTTTTTTCAGGATTTTTTTGATGAATAGAAAGATCCGAAGATCAGCATTTATCTGAAATAAAAAGCTTTTGTAACATTATACATTATACCATTCAAAAGCATGAAGTCAGTGTTTAAAAAAAAAAAATAATAATAATTTATTTAGCAAGGATGCTTTAAATTGATCAAAAGTGATTATAAAGACATTTATAATGTTACGAAAGATTTATATTTCAGATAAATGTTGTTCTGAACTTTCAGGGATCAAAAAAAAAAAATTCTACTCTGCTGTTTTCAACATAATAATAATAACAAATGTTTTTTGAGCAGCAAATCAGAATATAAGAATGATTTCTGAAGGATCATGTGACTGGATTAATTATTCTAAAATTCAGCTTTAAAATCACAGGAATAAATTTAAAAAATGTATTCAAATAAAAAAAACTTATTTTAAATAGTACAAATATTTCAAAATTGTACTTTGGATCAGATAAATGCAGGCTTGGTGAGCAGAAGAGACTTATTTAAAAACGTTAAAAATCTTACTGTTCAAAAACTTTTGACTGGTAGTGTTGCCTGTTTTAACTATGATTGCTCTCATATACATCGTTCCTACCCTGGTGAAAAAACCAGCATATGCTGGTAGGTATGTTTTGACGCTGGGATGCTGGTTAGGTAGGTTTTGATGCTGGTTTATGCTGGTCCTTGACCAGCAACATGACCAGCAAAAACCAGCAAAGGACCAGCTTAAACCAGCATCAAAACATACCTACCAGCATATGCTGGTTTTTTCACCAGGGTAATGAAAAAAAATTCACATTAAAAATGTTTTTGATCCATCTGTGTAATTATTTGCAGAATTTAATGACTTTTTTGAGCAGCTGACATGACATAAAGCAATAACAGCAGTTTTACTTTATATAGAAATACTATAAACGACTCATGTATACATACGGATTCATGTCCTCATATTAACGAAGGACGAAGAGGAATATTTGTACATTTAGAAACTGATTTGTTTTGCCACAGAACTAATTACGTTAACAGAAATAAAGAAATTCATACATTAAATAAACAATTACGAAATTAACAATTACGAGTCATTAACAATTACGAAAACGTTAGTGACTAGTTACAAAATCTACAAATGTTCACGTTCAAACGTCAGAGTACACTAGAAAATGCTTCTTATTTGCACTTTTCTAAGTTAATACGGAAATTTAAGTAAGAACGCAGGGCTTATTGTACATTTGGTCAGTGTCAAAAACGTGCTCATTCGATTAGTAATATAATACTGTTTAATTATGGTTTCAGTTGCATTTTGAATCCCGGATTTCCAGTCTGGTGCACTTTTCTATTGTTTTTTCTATTGTTGTATTTTATAGTATTATGTAGAACACATGTATAAGATTATTGGAGAAAAGAAAAACGTGGACATTGGTGGTCGGAATACATAAGTGCACATTCGTTCCTCCCCGGTCTGATTTTCATGTTACACCTCAGCTTTTCACGTGTGGCGCAAACTTCCGTTCAGAGTGTTTTTCACCTGGCTGCGGCGTGTATGATGGTTTCCTAACATATATGATATTATTCGCATTTGCGGTTTGTTGGCATCACAACTAATAACAGAAATGCTGCAGGAGGAGTTTGGGGAAATGACTCCCCAGCAGCTCGCTGCTCCAGTCGACACTGTGGAGGTGAGTGAAGAGTGGCATGAGTGCAGCTGTCATAATGCGTTATCAATATAGCAAACGTTATTATATTTTGTTAGTTTGGTGGTTATAAAATTCCCATATCCCCTTCTGCATTGCAGGAAAAGTGGAAGCTGCTTCCAGCCTTTTTGAAGGTAAAATCAAGTTGCCAACCTCAATGACAATCATCATAATAAATACAACATATGAACTGACAGCAGCATGTGGATAGTTGATATGTCGTATCTGTTTATAAAAAATGTTTAAAACTATATTAAATGTCATTTTCTGCTTGTATAATTATTGTTCAGGCAACTGTATGAAAACTACCTACTTGGACTTAATTTGTCACACCTCAGGAATAGAGAACTTAAAAAAATAATTGGTTTGGTTATAAAAAAAAAATGGTTGGAAAATATACATTTTATTGTTGATGTTGAATTGGAAAGTCAAGTTCGTTTTATTTGTCGACTATCTATATCCATGCTCTTTTCTTATACATCATCCAGCAGCAAAAATTATGTGAAATCGTATTAAATTTACTGCCTCTAATGTCATATTCATGTTATTATTTTTATTTTTTAGGTTAAAGGCTTAGTTAAGCAGCACATCGATTCCTTCAATTACTTCATCAATGTTGAGGTTTGTTGACTGATTTATGGATTGTACCAGTCACAGTTCTCTACATATTTTGTAAAATACAATAAATGTATTGTCAGATGTGGTTTTCCTTATATTTTGTACTAGCAAAACAATTTGATATCAACAAAAAGCTTTAGTAGCATAAACCCAATGTCTACTATTCTCTCCAGATAAAAAAGATCATGAAGGCGAACGAGAAGATCACAAGTGATGCCGACCCAATGTGGTATCTTAAGTAAGGATATTGTTCAGTTAAAAATATTTGCAAATTTTTTATTTAGTGTGTTAAATTAGTATCATTTATATATTATTATAGTATTTATTAATGTGTTGTTGATAGCTTAATATTTAGCATAATACATAGCTTTTATTATCATGATATTTTTCATAGCTTTTATTTTTATATATTTTTTATAGGTTTTATTTTCATTTCTGGTTTTTGTTTAAAAAATGTTTATAATTTGGATCATTTTAGTAGTTAAATAACCTTTGCACTTAAATTAGATTAATTTTTACATTTTAATAATTTTATTACTTATAATTTTTAATTTTTTACACAATTATTTATTTATTTTATTTATTAGTGCTTAACTTGTTTACACATATATATATATATATATATATATATATATATATATATATATATATAGGGCCCTATGACATCCGTTTTATTTTTTTACCAAATTCTGTTTTATTTTTTTCCAAATTCCATTTTTTCCGTTTTTATATTTTGTGGATTCCATTTTTTTCTCAACTCCTTTTTAATGGTTAAATTAAGTTTTATTAATCAAAGAGTATGTCTAATTAATTAAAATCATGAAACTTACAGTTTCACATCAATTTAATAAAGGTTTTAACAAAAATGATATGATTAGGGCCCTATAAAATGTTGTAATAAAATATGTTTTATTGTTGTCAAATTCAGTGTTTTAGCATGTCTGATTATTTGAATACATACTTAATGTATTCAAATTTATTCTTAAAATAGAATTTTTTTTTAAACCTCAGAAATTATTAAAAATTAAGCAACCTTTTTTAGCAAACAAAGGGGAATTTACTATTAAAATGAAAACGTGGAAGAAATGTTGTGTGATTGTACCCTAAAAAATAATGTTTGTTTCATTTTAGTAGTAGTAGTAGTAGTAACAGTAGTAATATATATCTGGCACAATGTCTTCAAGTTAAACCGGACTTTTATTTTGACGGGTTGCCGTGTCTACCTTCACATTTCTGTGTGCATATGATATAACACTGGCTTCAGTGTGTGTAGTAAACAAAACCAGTCGTCTGCTCCATTCGTTAAAACAGAGACACGCAGAACATACAGGATTCATATTTAAATAGTATTTTTACGCTGTAATATTACAGATACTAGTCCATATTGCAGTTTGATTTAAGTGTTAAACCTACTTTTGATTAATTCATTCAAACTTTGACAAATTCTGTGACATTTCGCGTTATTCAGTAAATTCCATTTTTTGACTGGATTCCGCCATTCCGTTCGCGTTTTCCCCATCACGGAAATCATAGGGCCCTATATATAGATTATTTTATTAGTTCAGTTTACTATTTAGAGTCATTTTTACATTTTAATAATTTTAGTGTTTTAAATTATATTAATTCTTATATTATGTTTTATTTTATATTATGTATATTATATTATACAATGTTATATTAATGCTTATTCAATACCTCATCCATCTATAGATATCTCAATATCTACGTTGGCATGCCTGATGTCGAAGAAAGCTTTAATGTAACCAGACCAGTGTCCCCACATGAGGTAACATCTTTATCTGTGGCCTGAAGAATATTCCCCCCCAAAAAAATCAAGACGGCAGTATTTGCTTATGATGATTATGCTTTTTTTAAATCACTAGTGTCGTCTGAGAGATATGACATATTCAGCCCCCATCACAGTGGATATAGAGTACACCCGAGGCAGCCAGAGAATCATTCGCAATGCTCTTCCTATTGGAAGGTACCTATGTGTGGCCTAAAAGCTTTGCAAGCACCTCTTAATATGCATTTTCTTTTCCCTAGCAATTTTAAATCCACTTTTCGTTTTGTTTTAATAGGATGCCAATAATGCTGCGAAGCTCCAACTGTGTATTGACAGGAAAGACGCCTATGGAGTTCTCTAAGCTTAATGAATGCCCTCTGGATCCAGGTAGACTATCATAGAACTCCTCAGGCTGTCTCAGTTATATTTGGTTATTTGTATGCCATAGTTTGATGCAGATAATCCTAGCTAAAGCTCATTTGTGTGGGAGCAGGTCATGGCGTTCAAGTATGATACAGGATTTGTCTGTGTGCAGGTGGTTATTTCATCGTGAAAGGGCAAGAAAAGGTCATTCTCATTCAGGAACAGTTATCCAAGAACCGCATCATCGTAGAGCAAGATCGCAAAGGTGCTGTGGGAGCCTCAGTCACCAGGTGCTGGAATTTGCTTTTTTAGTGTTTATGCACATTTAAAGCTGTAGTTGTGTGCTTATGTATCTGTCCTCTGTCTCTGATTTGTAGTTCTACTCATGAGAAAAAGAGCAGAACCAACATGATTGTGAAACAGGGACGCTTTTATCTAAAGCACAACACCCTCTCTGAAGACGCACCTATTGCTATTATCTTTAAGGTAAGAATGTGGGTAAAAATGGTGATTTAGAACATGATGGTTTTGTATTTTTGTCAGCTAAGTTGACTAAGAAAACCATGTGCTGTTTGCACTTCTCATGGTTTAGGTTATTGCACAGTCCAGTTTTAGCTATGAAGCAATATGCTGTTTCCAACCACCAGGTGGTGCACATTGACAAAGAATAGAGTTCAACTTGCATGTAGTGTTGCTGAATTATATTGTGACCTTACCGTTCAAAAATTTTGGACAATTTTTTTTTTCAAGAAATTAATACTTTTTTCATTATTTGTGTGTGGATCAAAAATAACAGTAAAGACATTTGTAATGTAGGGCCTATGAAGTCTGTTTTATTTTTTTCAAATTCCATTTATTCTATTTTAATTTTTATGGATTCCATGTTTTTCCATTTTAATTTTTCTAGACTCTAGTTTTAGTACTAGTTCAATTAAATTTTACATTTATTAAAAGTTTAACAAAAATGTAATTTTAAAGCCCTATATAATCCGTTTTATCTTTTTCTTTCATTTTAATTGTTTTGTTACATTTTATTAATAAAAAGCATTTCTAATTAATTGATTTTATTATATATTTATCTATCTATCTATCTATCTCTCTATATACATATATATTTACTTATTTAGTTTCCCTCAGAAAAACTGTGTTGTGTATTTGCACACTGCTGAATAAATTCTGGTAAATAATTTTTCTGGTAACTATTCCTTAAATAATGTTTATAATATGTTTTAATATAATTTTTTTTTTTGTTTTTTCTCTCATTCATTTTTTTTAAATTAAATTCTATTTTCCATTATTTTCTGGATTAAATTTTAATAGTTTTGTTACATGTTATTACATTTTATTAATAAAAAGCATCTCTGATTAAGTGATTTTTATTAATTTTGATAAATAAATGCAGCCTTGGTTAGCATAAGACCTTAAAATTTAGTATAAGACTTTAAAACCCTTAGTTAATGAAATTGCTTCAGTTAGCTTTAGCTGTGACTGTATTCATAATGTTGGATGGAATTTGAACAGTTTTATTAACCAGTCAGCATCTGTATAATTTAACTCATTGCTGACATTATACTCTAATATTGTACTATCACTTTCTGTTATGATATTCAAATCATATGTGATTAAGGGTCAATTTTTCAAGTAAGGGTCAATTTTTTAAATTGAAAATAAATAAGTTTTCCACTGATGTATGGTTTGTCAGGATAGGACGATATTTGGCTAAGATATAACTATTTGAAAATCTAGAATCTGAGGGTGCAAAAAAATTAAATAATGAGAAAATCACCTTTAAAGTTGTCCAAATGAAGTTCTTAATGCCTATTACTAATCAAAAATTAAGTTTTGATATTTTTTAGGGTAGAAAATTTACAAAACACCTTCATGGGACATGATCTTTAATTAATATCCTAATGATTTTTGGCATTAAAGAAAAATCAATAATTTTGACCCATACAATGTTTTGCTGGCTATTGCTACAAATATACCCGTGCTACTTAAGATTGGTTTTGTGGTCCAGGGTCACACATAATATTCTCATCTGTTTTTACAAGTACTTTCTTAAAGCATTTGATCATATTTTAGTTGTTTTACCTAGATTGTTGTATTTATGCTTCCTTTTCTATGCATTTTTAATGACGTTTATTCAGTTCATTGACACTGTGTTAAATATCACCAGACAGTTGAAACAGATATTTAATTAGAGCTCATATCAGAGAACCGGCTCGTACTCTGACGGATGTTTTTACTAATTCCCTCACCTCAGGCTCTCTAAACATATGGGTCTGATTGGTTAGGGACAGAGCACGGAGTAAATCGGCTGTCGAGCGTGTTTGCTTTGCACTTGTCCGTCCACAGCACATTCCACCAGGATTTCCTTGCAACACAGCAGCCGTGCCAAACGGTGGAGACCTTTAAGCACTATGATCCACCCAGTCCTGTTCCCACAGTCCCTTATTAGCATAAATAAATGTCATCGAGGCCTGTGGCACCACGTTCACCTTTGCATCAGAGCAGAGTCCTACATGCTCTGTTTTTTGTGTGTGTTGAATACAACTGCAATATCTTTGCTGTAAATATATTGTGTTTCTCTAGTACTTTAATATCATATTCACTATTAATCTTTCTGTCTCCATCAGGCCATGGGAGTGGAGAGTGATCAGGAGATAGTTCAGATGATTGGCACTGAGGAACATGTCATGGCTGCATTTGCTCCCAGTTTGGAGGAGTGTCAGAAGGCCCAAATATTCACCCAAACTCAGGTACCTCTGAGAATAACGATCAGACCACTGAATGATGTTTAAAACTTTAAAGCTTTCAAAAACCAGGTATCCCACTTTTGAGGTGTATTATCACATGCTGAGGCACAGTTTGCTGTATTATTCATTGCAAGACTCAACAATGGGTCAGCAAGGACCATATCTGCATCCTAGCAACCTGTGTCTGAGTGGATGTGAATGCCTGTTTACGTGGTTGTGACATTGTGTGGGCCTCATCAAAGGTCTGCTAATGAGCCTACGTGTGTGCACCAACTGACCAGAGCAGACCTCAATTAGATAAGATGTGTTATTAGGACTAAGAATCGGTCAAGAGTTTAAATCTAGATGGAGGATTTGTGACTACCAAGGCCAGCCTTGCTTGTTGCATTTAAACAAAAAATGATTGTTTGTTTACTGCTAAATTTCCTGTAATATATACGTACCTATTTAGTACCAGTACGAGGGGTCAGAAAGATTTTTTTTTTCTTGAAATAAATGAACTTTTATTTAGCAAGGGATGGATTGAATTGATCAAAAGTGCCAACAGTAACAGTAAATACATTTATAATTTTACAAAAGATTTGAAATAAGTGCTGTTCTTTTTAACCTTTTTGTTAAAAAGATCTTGAAAAAATGTATTGCAAAAATATATTTTCATAAAATATTAAGCAGCAATATTGATATTAAAATTTAATTATATTTGTATGTATTTTATTTAGATTTTAAATTATATTATTATTAGTATTATTCATATTTTGTATATATATATCATTTATATGAGTGTACACTACCAGTCAAAAGTTTTTGAACAGTAAGATTTTTAATGTTTTTAAAGAAGTCTCTTCTGCTCTGCAAACCTTTATTTTAGCATTTATTTGATCCAAATTACAGCAAAAATGGTCAAATTTAGAAATATTTCTACTATTTAAAATAACTGTTTTCTATTTGAATATATTTTAAAATGTAATTTTTTTTTTCTTGTGATTTTATTTTTTTTTATTTTTTAGTGTCATTACTCCAGTCACATGATCCTTCAGAAATAATTTTAATATTCTGATTTGCTACTCAAAAAGCATTTATTATTATTATTATTATTATTATGTTGAGTAATGATGCAAAAATTTTATTTTGTTTTGATCACAGGAATAAATTACATTTTAAAATATATTCAAATAGAAAGCATTTATTTTAAGTAGTAAAAATATTTCACAATATTACTGTTTTTGCTGTATTTTGGATCAAATAAATGCAGGCTTGGTAAGCAGAATACATTTTTTTTTTTTTTTTTTTTTTTTAAACATTTAAAATCTTTTGACTGGTTTTGTATATGTGTTTTTATTTTATGTTACATGAGTGTAGGTATGTGTATAACAATTTTAGGTACTGTATAAAGTGATACATCATTTGTAAAGAATATTATTTTGTTTTTTTGCTCTTTTTTTTTTTTTTTTCAATTCAGTTATTCAGGTCTGAAAAAAAATTGAGCACTGGGACGAAGGATTTTAAGTAGCCTATATGACAACAAAACAAGACTGTTGCGTAGTTTTGACTTGTTCAGGGAGTTGTGACATTATATCATTGCAGCTAATGCGTTTCTCACAGTATAAACTTTAAGAAGTGGTTCTTGTCAATTTCTCATCATTCCATGGCTCAAAGTGGGTGGTCTAAAGAAGCAGCCTAGTCTTTGTGACCTTTGACCTCTGGAGTAGAACAAGTTGCTGGCTCAGGTGTGTGTGTGTATATGCATGTGTCTGCGGAGAATGGAGGGGTCCAGTTTTCGGATACCCCTTTAGAGAGCCAGTGAACCCTGAACCAGCTCGGTCACTCCAGATTAAACACTTTGATTTGATGCGTTTAATCTTATTAATTGTGGATCTAAAACATTATGCTTTTCATTCTTTATAACTTAATTCTTCATAACATACTTTGACATGGAAAACTGCCATCAAGTCTAGAGAATAGAAGCTCTAGTAAATATATTTGTAACATGTAAATGTTGCATCTGTGTGTACCTTTTGTTTCCTTTCAGGCACTAAAGTACATTGGTAATAAAGTGAGGCGTCAGCGCATGTGGGGCGGCCCTAAGAAAACCAAGATGGAAGAGGCCAGAGAGCTGTTAGCCTCTACTATCCTCACCCATGTACCTGTACGTCATTTTGAAACAACTTAAAGTGCCTGTTCTCCCCACATCATAAATAATCTTCCCCATGCCTTCATTCTTCCTTCGATATGCAGTTAAATCAGTGTAAATAGTTTGCTTGACCTGTCATGTTTTTGTTTCTCCCAGGTAAAAGAGTTTAACTTTCGAGCTAAGTGTATCTACCTCGCTGTGATGGTGCGTAGAGTGATTCTCGCTCAAGGGGACAACAAAGTGGACGATCGTGATTACTATGGAAACAAACGTCTGGAGTTGGCTGGCCAGGTATCTGCCTCTTAGAGAGTTTAATAACAGGTCTTCTTTAACCTCTGCACATAATCATTCATTAATATGCATAAATTATTAGCTTTCTCCAATACAGCTAGTGACACATGCATAAAATGCTCAGTTCTACAGCAGCCTTACACACACAAGATTTTTTTTGTTGTTGAAAGAAATGAATGTGTTTATTTTAAAAGGACGCATTAATGATGAGTGAAGGTAAAGAAATTTCTATGTATATTAGTTTTCATAAAAATATTAAGCACAACTGGTTTAAACATTGATAATTATGATAATAATAAAAAACAGATATTTTAAATGTCAATTTTAATAATGTTTCAATTAGGTCTTTATGATATCAATTTTTGATACCATTGAAATGTCATAATTCTTGTCACCAGTGTTAAACTGCCTGTTGTTCTTCAGAAAAATCCTTCAGGTCCCACAAATTCCTTGGTTTTTCAGCATTTTTGTGTATTTGAAATCTTTCCAACAATGACTGTATGATTTTGAGATCCATCTTTTCACACTGAGGACAACTGAGAGACTCATATGCAACTATTACAGAAGGTTCAAACACTCAGTCATGCTCCAGAAGGAAACATAATGCATTAAGAGCTGGGGGTGTAAACTTTTGAACAGAATGAAGATGTGTACAAAATTGTCTAAATATCATATTTTTTCATTTTGTATTGCCCTTCAGAAGCTACAGAAGATACTTACATGTTTCCTAGAAGACAAAATAAGTGAAATCTACCCTGGTCTTCAAATTCGAAAAGTTTTTATCCCCAGCTCTTAAAGGAGAAGTTCACTTCCAGAACAAATATTCACAGATAATGTACTCACCCCCTTGCCATCCAAGATGTTCGTGTCTTTCTTTCTTCAGTTGTAAGAAATTATGCTTTTTGAGGAAAACATTTCAGGATTTTTCTCCATATAATGGACTGGTATGGTGCCCCGAGTTTAAACTTTCAAAATGCAGTTTTAATGCAGCTTCAAGTGATCCCAAATGCAGTTGTAAACGATCCCAGCCGAGGAAGAAGGGTCTTATCTAGCGAAACGATCGGTTATTTTCTAAAAAAAAATACAATTTATATACTTAACCTCAAACGCTCGTCTTGCTCTCCTTGAACTCTGTATTCTGCTTCAAGACAGTTAGGGTATGTTGAAAAACTCAGACTGTATTTTCTCCCTCAACTTCAAAAATGATTTCAAAATCATCCTACATCACTGCAGAAGTTCCAACCCAGTCTTTGCAAAGTGAACATGCAGAGAAGATCAAACACCCTTAACAAAAAAGGTAAAACGGTGACATAGGGCAATTTTTTTTTTTTTCAAAGTTTTTTGACATACCCTACCTGTCGTGAACTGGAAAAAACAGTCCAGGCAGAGTAAGACAAGACAAGCATTTGACATTAAAAAGTATTTAAATTGTATTTTTTTTTTAAAATGAAAATAACCAATCGTTTTGCTAGATAAAAGACACTTCTTTCTCAGCTGGGATCATTTACAACCGCATTTGGGATTGTTTGAAGCTGCATTTGAACTGCATTTCGGACATTCAAACCCGGAGCACTATTGAAGAAAAATCCTAAAATGTCTTCCTCAAAAAACATAATTTCTTTACAACTGAAGGAAGAAAGACATGAATATCTTGGATGACAAGGGGGTGAGTACATTATCTGTCATTTTTTGTTCTGGAAGTGAACTTCTCCTTTAAAGCATCGTTTTGCCTTCTGGAGCATCAGTGAGTTGCATATGAATCTCTCATTGAGTTTCAACGGCTTAAAATCACTTGTTTGTAAACTCCAATGCTTAAAAATTCGTGCAAATGTTCTGTTTTCATGACCACGTAGCACAGTAACATCACGCGAGCGAGTAATTAGTAATTTGGTTAGTTTATTGAGCTCTATTGTTCATATAAGAGAAGTACGATCAAATCCGGTCTGTCACATCCTTATTTTACTTTAACAATATCTTACGTCTCCCATTACTATCAATAAAAAGTGAAAAATGTGGTGCGTCTTCAGCTGCACTTGTTGTGACTAATGTTTCTAACTGCTTGGCATTTACACAGATGAATGTAAGGCTCATGAAATATTCACTTTAGAAGAAAGTACAATGTGCAGTGCCACTTTCCATCCATCCATCCATCTCTGTCTGCCTTTTCCATTCACGCCCCCTCTAATTCTATTAAGAATGACTGGCAGCCCCTTCAAGCTCAGGCCGTTAATTATGATAATGCTAGTGTTTATTTATCTGTTTTTATCCTGTGTGGCACAGCCATGGATTCAGGAGCTGAAATTAAGATTAGTGCGCATAATATTTGTTACTATCTCGTTTGAGATTGTCGCTCCTGTACGACAGATTTCATATTACGTCCTGCATACGGGCGCCGTCTCGAACATTTTTTGTGCTCTTGTCTAACATAACTGATCTCTTTTTCTCTCATTAGACACACTGTTGGCCTCTTATGAAACTGATCAGAAGCCAAAACCAGCAGATACAGGCTTGGCTAGCGCCCAATCCCTCACCTTCCCTTTTGTTTCTACTCTGCTTGTCATTATAATACCGTCATTATTTTCCCAATGCTTTGTTTCATCCGCACCGCCATGCTTCTGCCTTCCCCTCCATTCCCAGCCGGCCCGCCTTTGTTGCGGGCGAGATATGTGGCAGCAACGCCCGACTGCAGCCCAGCCAAACTCAGGGATTTCTCCTCTTTATTATAATTTAGCCTGGCTATGACAAAAGAATAGCCGCCTTGACTGGAGCGATTGAGCTAATCCACCAGCCCGACTGTGATAATGTAATTACCGCTGTCTTAAGTCCTTTAATTTCCCCCCGCCTGCACCGAGGTGGGGTGTGTTTATGTGTGTACGCGCTTGCTTACGTTAGTGTGTGAGCGATTCGGAGTTAGTGAGTGACAGGAACCCTTTCAGCGGGGCTTTGCACGCACATGCACGCTTTCCAGCACCTCCAATCTCCTTTCTCCTCATTTACAATTCCCTGACATTAAACTAATTGGCCTGGCTGGGCTGTGGAAGCTTAATTTCTTTATTAATTTTCAGTGAGGATGTTTATTTTCACGTATGCAAATGTGGAGCAGAGGGGGGAGGGGCTTCTATTGAATAAAATCTGAGAATGAGAGGCCGGGTCAAATTTATCAGAGCGTGGAAACACCTGTTTATTAAATCTGGGATAAGAAGATGGAGAGAGCGAGGGTTAGAGCCAGATAAAGTTAATAAAAACAAGTTATCTGGGAAAAGCGGCACTTCTGATTCAGAAGACTGGAGATGAAGTCATCCGTTTTCTGTTGATGTGATAATTTCTGTTGTTAATGACTGAGTTTTGCACCCATTTCAATGAGTCACACTTTGTTTCTGTGTTCCTTAAGCTCCTGTCCCTGCTGTTTGAGGATCTGTTCAAGAAGTTTAACTCGGAGCTGAAGAAGATCGCTGACCAGATCATTCCCAAGCAGAGAGCAGCTCAGTTTGATGTGGTGAAACACATGAGACAAGACCAGATCACTAACGGCATGGTTAACGCCATCTCTACTGTGAGTCCAGACACCAGTTCACAGAGCTAGACACATCAGGAAATTTCCTCCTGGGATGCTTTTTAACTTTTAATTTTAGAATAAATGTAATTTAAATGAAATGTTATCTTGACAATATATTTTATTTAATTTTAGTTTTACTTAAAGGAATAGTTCACCCAAAAATTAAAGTTACCCTGTGATTTAGTCACCCTCAAGGCTTTCAGACTAATACAGTCAGAGTTATATTAAAAAATGTCCTGGCTTTTCCAAGCTTTATAATGGCAGTGAATGGGTGTTGAGATTTTGAAGTACAATAAAGGGCATTCATCCATTATTAAAAGTACTCCACATGGCTCCGGGTGGTTAATAAAGGCCTTTTGAAGCAAACTGATGCGTTGTGTAAGAAAAATAACTTTAGAAAACTGCAATCTTTAGCTTCTGCTGTCGTACAGCAAAGGAAAACCAGTCTCCTCTTGGCTTATATCAAAATCCTCCAACATTTTTCTTTATAAATCCACGTTTTGTACTTCTAAGTTGTGACCAGTATTTTGCTTTGCTGTCTCTGCGCTACTGCATTCGTCACCACGTTCACCTGCATCTTCTGCTGAAACCCCACCTTCTTGTGTATATGCGTACAACAGTTAGAGGAAGCTAGAGATAACGGTTTGTAAAGTTTTAAATACGGATATTTTTCTTACACAAATGCATCGATTTGCTTCAGAAGACCTTTAAATACTGAAGCTGTGTGGAGTACCTTTTATTATGAATGGTTGCACTTTATTGGAGTTCAAAATCTCAACAACCGTTCACTGCCATTATAAACTTTGGAAGAACCAGGACATTGTTTAATACAACTCTGATTGTATTCATCTAAAAGAAGAAAGTCATACATCTAGGATGGCTTGAGGGTGAGTAAATCATGGGCTAATTTTTATTTTTGGGTGAGCTATCCTTTTAACAAAAGCACTGCTGAAGAATATCAGAAAATATAGTTTTTCCTCCGTAAATGTAATTATGTAATGTGTTTTCCAGGGGAACTGGTCGCTTAAGAGGTTTAAAATGGACAGGCAGGGTGTGACTCAGGTTCTCTCCCGCCTCTCCTTCATCTCAGCCCTGGGCATGATGACCAGGATCTCCTCTCAGTTTGAGAAAACCAGGAAGGTTAGCGGTCCCCGCTCCCTCCAGCCCTCGCAGTGGGGAATGCTGTGCCCCTCAGACACACCTGAAGGAGAGGTAAGTGTTCCTCATTTAGAAAACACCATCATCTTGTCAGCATCAACAGTGGATGCTCAGTTGAAATTTAGAAGTGTGTTTACACTGCTTACAGTTGAGGTCAAGTTTACATACACCTTGCAGAATTGGCAAAATGTTAATTATTTTACCCAAAAATAGAGGGATCATACAAAATGCATGTTTATTTAGTACTGACTTAATGAGGTATTTTACATGAAAGACATTCACATATAGTCCACAAGAGAAAATAATAGTTGAATTTATAAAAATGACCATGTACAGTTAATTCTTAATACTGTGTTGTTACCTGAATGATTCACAAAAGTTAAACTGCCTGCTGTTCTTCAGGAAAAAATACTTCAGGTCCCACAAATTCTTTGGTTTTTGGCATTTTTGTTTGTTTGAATCCTTTCCAACAATGACTGTATGGTTTTGAGATGCATCTTTTCACACTGAGGACAACTGAGAGACTCATATGCAACTATTTCAGAAGGTTCAAACGCTCACTGATGCTCCGGGAGGAAAAGCGATAAATTAAGAGCCGGGGGGTGAAAACATTTGAACAGAATGCCAAAATAAAGTATCATATTTTTTCATTTAGTACTGCCCTTCAGAAGCTACAGAAGATATTTGCATGTTTCCCAGAAGACAAAATAAATTAAATTTACCCTGACCTTCAAATTCAAAAAGTTTTCACCCCCTGGGCTATTAATGCGCTGATTTTTCCTTGTGAAGCATCAGTGAGTGTCTGAACTTTCTGTAATAGTTGCATATGAGCCCCTCAGTTGTCCTCAGTGTGAAAGGTGAATCTCAAAATCATACAGTCATTGTTAGAAAGTGTTCAAAAACAAAAATGCTGAAAAACCAAAGAATTTGTGAGACCTGAAGGATTTTTCTGAAAAACAGCAGGCAGTTAAACTGCTGAGGACAAACAAGGGACTCATGAACAACTATCACTAAACAAAAAAAAAAAAAAAATTTTTATAAATTCAACTATTATTTCTCTTGTGGACTTTATGTAAACATCTTTTATGTGAAATATTTTTTTTCAGGTCAGTACTAAATAAAAAACAACAACATGCATTTTGTATGATCTCTCTTTTTTGGTAAAATAATTAACATTTTGCAGATTCTGCAAGGTGTATGTAAACTTTTGACCTCAACTGTGTTTTTATGCAGAGAAAGTGCAATAATTCTCACAACCGTATGATTGCTGTCTAGGCTTGTGGTCTGGTTAAAAATCTGGCTCTGATGACCCACATCACTACTGACATGGAGGACGGCCCCATTATCAAGCTGGCCTTCAACCTGGGAGTGGAGGACGTCAACCTTCTGTGTGGAGAGGAGTTGTCCTACCCAACCGTCTTCCTCGTCTTCCTCAACGGTATCTGCACACACAGGCAGAACAAAAGCCAAACAGCACGTTCTTCCCCCTTTTAGTTTTCAAGCACACGGACGGGCTACAGGCATTTGAATAATATTCAAATGAACTTCTGCTGTTCCACGACTACAAAAGGGTGTGCCATTGATTACCTTTTAATGTCATGTCATAGAAAACTCACCCCACTAATTAATTCATGTATGTTTTTCACAGCGCTGATAAGTTACAAATTACACAGGCCGCCACTGCGGCTAATTAATTAGCAAACACAGCAGGTGTCAATGCATAAATAAATACAAGTTAATCCACAAACATGCCAGCCCACAAAGTGACTCAAACAGCATTGAGGCTGTGTATGCATCTGGGTGGCACCATAGTGGGTCTCTCATATTGCTCAAAGAAGCCAAAACTTTTTCTTTGAAAGTGCATTAATACTGCTGTCGCACATTTACACATGTAAATCTTAATTAGTTTATGGTACACCATATTTTCTTTTTGTGTGTGTGTGTGTTTGTGAATGTACCTAGGCTCCAATATTTTAATTATTATTATTTTTTTTAAATAATCAGTCGTCATAGTAAAATATTACAGTACTTTGAAATAATGTTCAGTTGTTATTGAACAACATGCTTAGTCTGACCTGAAAAAAATAGATCAGGAGGTGTCAATGCATAAATAAATGTTTTTGTTTAAATTAAATTCAGTAAATCATGGTGAAAATGATTATTTTTTCCTCATAAAAAATATTTTTTTATGTGTTCCTTTTTAGGTAATATTCTTGGAGTAATCAGAGACCATCAGAAGTTGGTCTACACCTTCAGACTCATGCGTAGAGCTGGTTTTATAAATGAGTTTGTGTCCATTTCAACCAACTTGACCGACCGCTGTGTGTATATTTCTTCTGATGGGGGCCGTTTGTGCAGGTACTACACTGTTTATATCACAAAGTGAAAATTAATTTGGAATATAAACTTTTAAAACCAGTACGCATGTTTTTTAGTTGCTTTATATTGCACAGACCAAACACATTTGAATTGCATTCTGTGTGCTCCTGGCAGACCCTACATCATTGTGAAGAATGGACAGCCTGCTGTGAAGAACAAACACATTGAGGAATTGTCTCAGGGCTACAGGTGCGTTTGAAGCCGATCAATATTTGAATGAGGAGTATAGAATGTGGATTTGAGACTGTCTTATGTGTGCCTTTTCATTGTGTTTTTACCACCCACTTTTCCTTGTAGAACGTTTGAGGACTTCCTTCATGAGAGTCTGGTGGAGTATTTGGATGTAAATGAGGAAAATGACTGTAACATTGCTTTATATGAGCACATGATCTCCAAGTGAGTACTTATAAGCCACATAAATCAAGCCCTACATGTATTTGGGCTCTTTAAACACATCACAGATTTGGATATCATTGCAATAGAAGACACAGCTGCGTAGAGTTTAGCTTAAAGCTAATAAAGTTAATATTACCTTGTGCCTTGTTTTGTTATCTAACAAAATGACTCTAAACTTTAGGGAATCATGATATATCTGTACCATATTTATTTTGTCAGTATTACAGAATTTTAATAAAAACAAAAAAAATTAATGATATATTATTTAAAATATTTTTTAATTGAAATTTGAAGCGAAGCTACATTTTAATTTATAGGTATCTGTCGATACTGGGTATTTAATTACATGCATTCCCATATTTTTACACATTTACATTACCTTAAAGATAATCTTTAACAACGCTAATATAATTTAATTAATAATGCTGTTAAATGTGAATTAGCAAATCCCAAAACAAATGCGTTTTTTGTATTTTATGTTATAAAGCTATGATGCTTAAAATCACTCGTTTCATTTAAAATTATTTTTTTTAAATTTTGTAGAAATATATTAAATAATTTTATCATCACCAATAACATGAAAATAATTATTTGTTTATTTTTTAGAATTGGCCAGAAATTGTGTATTTTTTTTCTCTCTCTCTCTTTTTTTTTTTTTTTTGGAAAAAATATAATTAAGTTAATAACAATGTTAAATGTGAATAAGCAAATTCCAAAACAAATGTGTTTTTCATATTTTATGTTATAAAGCTATGATGCCTGAATTTACTTGTTTCATTTTAAATTATTTTATTTATTTTATGATTTTTAATTCAATTTTTAGAAATATATTAAATAATTTTATCATCAGCAATAACATTACAGTAATTTTAGTATTGGCCAGAAATTTTGTAGTTATTTTTTAGGAAAAAATATAATATTTTAATTAGTAATGCTGTTAAATGTGAATAGGCAAAACAAATGCATTTTTCATATTTTATGTTATTAAGCTATGATACCTAAATTCACTTGTTTCATTTAAAAATATTTTATTTATTTTATGATTTCTTTTTTTCATTTTTAATTTCTTTTTTAGAAATATTTTAGGTAATTTTATCATCAGCAATAACATGAAAATTATTTGCTTATTTTTAGTAATTTTTTTTTTTTTGTAGTATTGGCCATACATTTATTTCTTAGGAACAAATCTAATAATTTAATCATTAATGCTGTTAAATGTGAATTAGCAAATCCTAAAACAAATGCATTTTTCATATTTTGTTACAAATCTATGATGCCTAAATTCACTTGTTTTATTTACAATTATTTTTATTTTTAATATTTTAATATTTTTAATTATTTTTATATTTATTTTTAAATATATAAAGTAATATTACCATCACCAATAACATGACCATAATTATTTGCTTATTTTTAGTATTGGCCAGAAATTTTGTATTTATTTTTTTAGGAAAAATATAATAATTTAATTAATAATGCTGTTAAATGTGAATTAGCAAATCCCACAACAAATTTTGGTGCCTTTCTAACATTACATTTGGACCTTTATACATCCAAACAGTCTAAATACTGTTTAGAGCCACTACATACATATAAATGTCATACAAATAGATCCAAATGTAGATTTCTTACAAATAAACAACAAAAAAGATTAAAAGGTTGTTCTGTATATAAAGGCTGAGCTATGTGTGTTTTATTCAGGGACACGACCCATTTGGAGATCGAACCGTTTACACTACTGGGGGTCTGCGCTGGTTTGATTCCTTACCCACATCATAACCAGTCCCCCAGAAACACCTACCAGTGTGCTATGGGCAAGCAGGCTATGGGTAAGACTACTACAGTCTCCATCTCCAAACATCCACTTCCAAACACACACACTCCTATTCACTCACAGACGCACTCACTTTCACACCAGCATTCAAAACCTTTGACACACACACACCACATTCTGTATGTATGTGGACATCAAACATCGCCTGCTTGCGTAGTCCCGCTTTTGTAAGTGTGTGTGTGTGTGTGTGTGTGGAGGCCTTTCCCTGCCAGTGTCTCTGAGTGTCATTAGGCATTCATTGTGTCCTGAGCTCAGTGTGCGGAGCAGGGTTAGTGTGCTCAGCTGCGCAAGAGGGGAAAGAGTGCACACACACTCCGCTGCCCTGGTTACCAAAACTACTTAAACCTCTCCTGGCCACCACCCCCATTACAAAACTACTGAGACTGCGACTATATTTGGCCCAATATCCTAGGCCTTGTCTTCTTTTTTCTGGACGGACAGCCCCATACATGTGCAAATCCAGTTGTGTGGCCCCAGCCCTATTATCACACACTGTGTGCTTGTACCCTGATTGTAGAGTAATAGCATCTGACAAATGTCAAGGCCTCAAGGGACGGCGGCTATTATACTTTAACCTCACCCCCCTGCTCTGTCTCTGCCATGCTAAACCTCCACCGCAGAGATTTTAACACTGCCGACACCAGCCGTCACATCAACACCCCTCAGACAGTCGGTTAAACGTGATCAGATGTGCATTGGCTGTTTCATATTGTTTGAAAAGCATTCAACAGAGATGCAACAAAACCCCAAAATGAAAATTCTGTTATTAATTACTCACCCTCATGTCGTTCCAAACCCGCAAGACCTTTGTTCATCTTCTGAACACAAATTAAGATATTTTTGTAATGTGTTATATATTAAAATAATATGTTACGGGTTTGAAATGACATGAGGGTGAGTAATTAATGACAAAATTTAAATTTTTGTGGTGAATTATCCCTTTAAACACTTCATAATACATAATATACAGTCAAGGTCAAAAGTTTACATACACCTTGCAGAATGTTAATTATTTTACCGAAATAAGAGGGATCATACAAAATGCATGTTATTTTTTATTTAGTACTGACCTGAATAAGATATTTCACATAAAAGACGTTTACATAGTCAACAAGAATTTATAAAAATTACCCCATTCAAAAGTTTAGATATGCTTGATTCTTATGTTGTTCCTGAATGATCCACAGCTGTGTTTTTTGTTTAGTGATAGTTGTTCATGAGTCCCTTGTTTGTCCTCAACAGTTAAACTGCCTGTTGTTCTTCAGAAAAATCCTTCAGGTGCCACAAATTCTTTGGTTTTTCAGCTTTTTTGTGTATTTGAACCCTTTCCAACAATGATTCTATGATTTTGAGATCCATCTTTTCACACTGAGGACTCACTGATGCTCCAGGAGGAAAAACTATGCATTAAGAGCCGGTGGTGAAAAGTTTTGAACAGAATGAAGATGTGCACATCTTTCTCATTTTGTCTAAATATCATATTTTTTCATTTAGTACTGCCCTTCAGAAGCTACAGAAGATTCTTGTATGTTTCCCAGAAGACAAAATAAGTTACATTTACCCTGATTCAAAAAGTTTTTACCCCTGGCTCTTAATGCATCTTGTTTTGTCCTGGAGCATCAGTGAGCATTTGAACCTTCTGTAATAGTTGCATATGAGTCCCTCAGTTGTCCTCGGTGTGAAAAGATGGATCTCAAAATCATACAGTCATTGTTGGAAAGGGTTCAAATACACAAAAATGCTGAAAAAACAGGATATATTATTTTGTCTTGTGGACTATATGTAAATGTCTTCTATGTAAAATAACTAACTCAAGTCAGTACTAAATAAAAATTAACATGCATTTTGTATGATCCCTCTTATTTTGGTCAAATAATTAACATTTTGCAGATTATGCAAGGTGCATGTAAACTTTTGACTTCAACTATATAGAAAGACATTTATTAACCAATAAAATGTGGCAAAAGCCCAAAACAAATTCTATTATATAAAAAAAATGAATTTATACACAAAAGCAATATTTTTCCTTCTTTGCATCTTGCTTTTGAGTGATGCTTTGATTTCATTGCTGATTCTGATCAGGTACTATTGGCTATAACCAGAGGAACCGAATAGACACCCTGATGTACCTGCTAGCATACCCACAGAGGCCCATGGTGAAGACGAAGACCATCGAGCTGATTGACTTTGAGAAGCTGCCCGCAGGCCAGAATGCCACTGTGGCTGTAATGAGCTACAGCGGATACGATATTGAAGATGCCCTGGTGCTCAACAAGGCCTCTCTTGACAGAGGTAAGAGCTAAACCACTAATGCTAAATACTTGCTCAATTATCAGTTAGTAGCATTCTGAAGTGACTATATTATCTTTGCAAATGAAAATGAGAAAGAAATCTGAGACTGTAGTTGTATTAGAGAAAAAATGTAGATTTTTTTTTGTTTTGTTCATTGTTTTCTATTGTTCTTCTGTCTTGCATTAGGCTTTGGTAGATGTCTGGTATACAAGAACGCTAAGTGCACATTAAGACGGTACACTAACCAGACCTTCGACAAGGTGATGGGTCCAATGCTGGATGCAGAAACACGCAAGCCCATTTGGAGACACAGCATCCTCGACGCTGATGGCATCTGCTCGCCTGGTTAGACACTTCTTATATAGAGGGAACCGCATTTCAGGCAAATAATCTTGACTATATTCATTTAAGGATTTGTATTGATGTTTTATGTCACATCCCACAGGTGAGAAGGTCGAGAACAAGCAGGTGCTGGTGAATAAGTCAATGCCAACTGTCACCCAGACGCCACTGGAGGGCAGCGCCCAGCCAGGCCAACCACAATACAGAGACGTGCCAGTCACGTAAGAAACCATTTGTCTAATGAAATGAAGTTAGAATCCCACCGTGCAATATTACAACAGTTTTGTTTGAGATAATTGAGTTGGTTTTCTAAAAGCCACACAAATGCCCACTTTCTTCGTTTTGTAGGTACAAGGAAGTTTTTTTCTTTGCCAAATAGCAACCAAAATGCCTACTTTCTTTTTTCTATAGGTACAAAGGTTTTGTTTTTGTTTTGTTTTTTTGGGCCCAGTAGCAACCAAAATACCTTCTTTCTTCATTCTGTAGGTACAAAGTTTGTTTTGCCCAACAGCAACCAAAATGTCTACTTTCTTCATTTTATCGGTACAAAGAGTTGTTGTTTTTTTTTTTTTTTTGTTTGTTTGTTTGTTTGTTTTGCCCAGTAGCAACCAAAATGCCCACTTTCTTCATTATGTAGGTAAAAAGTTGCTGTTTTATTTGTCCAGTAGCAACCAAAATGCCTACTTTCTTCATTCTGTAGGTACAAAGTTGTTTTATTTGCCCAACAGCAACCAAAATGCCTACTTTCCCCATTCTGTTCGTAAAAAGAAATTTTTTATTTGTCCAATAGCAACCAAAAGTCCCAACTTTCCTCATTCTGTATGTACAAAGTTGTTGTTTTTTTGCCAAATAGCAACCAAAATGCCTACTTTCTTCGTTCTGTACATGCAAAGTTGTAGGTACAAAAATGTTTTTTTTCGGTTTTTGTTTGCCCAACAGCAACCAACATGCCTACTTTCCTCGTTCTGTACATGCAAAGTTGTTGTTTTTTTGCCCATTAGCAACCAAAATGTTTTTTTTCCTTCATTTTGTAGGTACAAAGTTGTTTTATTTGCCTAATAGCAAGCAAAATGCCTACTTTCTTCATTCTGTAGGTACAAAGTTGCTGTTTTATTTACCCAATAGCAACCAACATGCCTACTTTCCTCGTTCTGTACATACAAAGTTGTTTTTTTGCCCAATAGCAACCAAAATGCCTACTTTCTTCATTTTGTAAGTGCAAAGTTTGTTTTGCCCAACAGCAATCAAAATGCCTGCTTTCTTCATTATGTAGGTACAAAGTTGTTTTTTGCCCATTAGCAACCAAAATGCCTGCTTTCCCCATTCTGTACGTACAAAGAAATTGTTTTATTTGTCCAATAGCAACCAAAATGCCCGCTTTCTTCATTGTGTAGGTACAAAGGATCGACAGACTCCTACATTGAGAAGGTGATGATCTCCTCCAATGCTGAGGATGCCTTCTTGGTCAAGATCCTGCTCAGGCAAACACGTAGACCAGAGATCGGAGACAAGTTCAGCAGTCGACATGGACAGAAAGGTCCGTAACATCCTTCCTGCACTTTTTCCTCTGCTTCAGTAGATACCAACATACGAAACAAAATTCCAACACCGTGCCAAAACGAAGACAATCAACCCGTCTCATTAACAAGTGGGGAGAGATGTTACTAAACTTGATGTCCATTTTATTTTCAACGCCCAAGTTATATCGTCTCAGCTGGCCCTCCCATTCTCTTCAACTTTTTCTCCACAGCCCGTTTTTCAATTAATTAGCTTTTTGTCCCATGCCAGACTATGCAAATTTATTACAGCAGCGCAGTCCTGGGAAAGTGTTTACAGCCCCCATTGTTTCTGAGCACCTCCGCTGAGAGAGCTGGTCAGTATGATGTTTTAATCAGAGCGTTAACTGGCGCCATGCATAATTCACTCATTTCATTAGCGGAGGTCGTCCACTGGCACTCATCACGGGACGTGACAGTGAGGAGGGGTCAGGGAGGGGTTAGCCGCAAACCGCCCGAGATGCTATTTACTGCTCTTTTTAAAGGAGCTTTTGGTATTTAAAGGAGCAGGCAAGTGTCGGCGGACCAGGATAACACAGGGAAGCTAATTGTTGTTGTGAAGGATAGTGCCATTCTCTTGAATGTCTTTTGTGCGTTTAGAGGCGGGCTTTTATTGAACGGACCCACTCAGAGAAGTTGAGCTGTGTTTTCCAGAGGTGCGTGACTGCGCTGCCAACCACACAATAACGTTCAGCGGGAATTAATTTGCTTTTCGATATTTCTTCGCAGCGTTTAATTAATGCGTCGCCTGTGTGCGCACTAAACAGGTGCTTTTTGTTGGCAAATTCGTTCGAGAGAACACCGTACTTCAAAGAAAGAGATTTGGCTACCTTTTGGGGCAAAAGAAAGCCCATTAAAGACGTCCCACCGTGGTTTGGAGCCATTGGCTTTCAGCAAGTTTCACGGGAGTTTTGTCTTACTCATTTTAAACCCCTCCCTCGTCCTGCGCCCCCATTCTGACCAGCCTCTACCACCCTCATAAGATCCGGTCACCGGAGAACGATAGGTTAATTATTTACCGGTGACCCAAACACACACACACACACATATACGGACACACACACTCACTCTGATACTCACACAGCTGTCTTGGCAGGGTCCATTGTGCGAGCCGCCACAGTGGGGCTGTATAGCTGGTGATGGAGGGCCATGGACTCTTACTGCTGTCCTGCTTTTCTTTGCTGATTTCATGCCTCTTTTATCATTCACTCTCACACAAAACAAACAACACAGAGGATGTGTGCTATGGGAACCGCTCTCGCTTACCTCTCTGCTTCTGTTGCACTCTTGCTCTTGCTCACTTTCTCTCTTTTTGCAGCAGGAAATCCTTTTACCTACTAGGGCTGCTACTACCAATTGTTTTGGTAATTGATTTATTGCCTAGATTTTATTGGATTAACCATTATTTTCTGAACTTAAAATGACTACTTGTTTGGTATTAAAATATGCAAATTCTGCAAAAAAAAAGTTAAACATACACTACTGTTGAGAAGTTTGGAAGATTAAATCAGCAAAAGAGGCATTACCATGACCTGATTGTTCTTTAGAACTTTTTATTCATCAAAAGTATCCTGAAAAAAGTATCAGTTTACAAAAAAAAAAAAAAATAAATAAGCAAGCTCAACTGTTGATCAGATCAATATTGATTAATTGCAGCCTTGGTGAGCATAAGAAAAAAAAAATAATAATCAGATAAAAGGCTTATTTTCTCATTTTTAACAGAGATATGATGACATCATTAAATTCCCTGATTTAATGCTAATTAATAAATAGTAAATAAATTTTGGTTTCTACTTTCATTATTGTTTTGTTTTTGTTTTTTTGCATTTGCATTTGCATTTTTTGTTGTTGCGTTGCTTTAGGTGCTTATTTTGCTGTTACATTAAACATTTAACCAAAATATTGAGTCATCTGATTAAATGTGTATAAAATTATATTATTTATGTTTTTGATTTTAACATTAATATATGTTAATGATGATCTTATATATATATATGTATATATGTATGTATGTGTATATATGTGTGTGTATGTGTGTGTGTGTATATATATATATATATATATATATATATATATATATATATATATAATTTTTTTTTTTTTTTACATATAAGATTTTTTGTTTTTTAAATAAGTCTTTTCTGCTCATCAAGGCTGTTTATTTGATTTAAAAATACAGAAAATAACAGTAATATTGTGAAATATTTGTGCAGTTCATATTGTAAATTATTGCAAAAAAATATTGTAATTAATAATGCAATTTAAAATAGTGTTTTTCTATTTTAATATACTTTTTAAATATAATTTATTTCTTTGCAAAGCTAAATTTTCAGCATCATTGCTCCAATCTTCAGTGTCACATGATCTATCAGAAATCATTCTAATATGCTGATTTATTATCAGTGTTGGAAACCTTTGTGCTGCTTATTTTTTATTTTATTTTTTTTTTAATCTGTGAACCCCTTTTTTTCAAGATTCTTTGAATAAAATGTTAAAAAGAATAGCATTTCTTTAAAATAGAAATCTTTTGTAACAATATACACTACCGTTCAAAGTTTGGGGTCAGTACTTTTTTTTTTTTTTTTTTTTTTTTTTTTGAAAGAAATGAATGTTTTTATTCAACAAGAACATGTTAAATTGATATACAAGTGACTTATATTGTTAGAAAAGATTTCTATTTTTATCTTTTTAACTTTTTATTCATCAAAGAATCCTGAACAAAAGTATCACAGGTTCCAAAAAAATATTAAGTGGCACAACTGTTTCCAACATTTATAATAACTACCCAAGTTCTTCTCAAGAGCCCAAAATTTTTTTTGCATATGGATTTATCGCTCTCCTCAGTTGAACCTTTCTTTGTGTGCTCTATGGTAAAGGGGAAACTATGGGTGTATAATCCCCTTCTCACTGTCCAGCTAAGCACCTCTCCTCACTTCCTGCCCCTGTTCTTCTCTCTTTTATCACTTGCAAATGGCCCAATAATGTGTTTGCTCTGGCTGCGGGAAGAGTGAGGAGCTCCTCTGCAAACATTTACACTCTCACTGACTGCTTTGGACCACTTTCACTCTGTCCTGCAGTCTGAATTTCCAATGGTTCCACTTCAGCAGACCTGAATGCGTCTGCTTTGTAGGCCTTTGGACTAGATGAAAGTTACACAAACCTCACACTTTCTCATCAAGCGTTTGTTTGTGACTGAAATCACTCAAAAATCAATTAAGCTTTATGGGAAAAGTCCGCTCTGACAGACCAGTTGACAGATATGAGGTTGTCTATGATTCTAGCTTTAGTAATTGCATGCATTACATTGTCTCTGTAACAGGTGTGTGTGGACTGATCGTTCCTCAAGAGGACATGCCCTTCTGTGACTCGGGAATCTGTCCTGACATCATCATGAACCCTCACGGTTATCCCTCCAGAATGACTGTACGTCCTTTCCCATCATAAAATTATATGATGTTTATATTTGCATGAATTTACTACTTCCAAAGATAGGACTTTGGTGATTGTATATAGAACATTTAAAAAAAGCCAATATTACCATTTAAAGTAACTGTTTTCCATTTTAGTATAATTTAAAATGCACTTTATTCTTGTGATGGCAAAGCTGAATTTTCAGCATCATTACTCCAGTCTTCTGTATCACATGATCCTTCAGAAATCATTCTGATATGCTGATTTGCTGTTGAAGAAACTTTTCATCTTATGAATGTTGAAAAACGTTTAAAACGTTTGAAAAAAGTTTAAAAGAACACCATTTATTGGAAATGGAAATTTTGTGTAGCATTATAAATATTTTGCGGTCACTTTTGATCAATTTAACGCATGCATGCTGAATAAAAGTATGAATTTTTTTGTATTTAAAAAAACTATTCTTGTTATCATACAGTGCAGTTTATGCAAATCTCCTAATATCAGTTTTCAGACATTAATTCTCCCCCATGCTTTCTAATTTTGAACTCTGTGTTTGGGTGCACACAGCAGGCCGTCATATAGGAAATTGTTTGAACTGAGGAAAAGATTCCTCTCAGTGACAGAGAGGGGTCAAAGATCTTCCGGCTCTTTCTGTGAGTGACCTCAGTAAAGGCTACTGTCGTGCAGCGGTGCGCGACCTCGACATGATGTCACACTCACATTCACCAGCTGCAGTGTCAGGAAGGGAAAAGTGGGGCATGTACACTGCTGCAGGGGGAAAAAAGTTATTAGTTGCCTTCAGGGAAAAGAAATCTTAAAAAAAAAAAAAAAAAAAAAAAAAATTGAATGAATAAAATGAGCTCTGCTTTGTTTTATTTCAGGTTGGGAAGCTGATTGAGCTGTTGGCTGGTAAAGCAGGGGTGCTTGATGGACGTTTTCACTACGGCACTGCCTTCGGGGGCAGTAAAGTGAAGGACGTGTGTGAGGATCTTATCCGCTATGGATACAATTACCAGGGCAAGGATTATGTCACCTCGGGCATCACAGGGTAAAAACTGTTCTTTAGCATCACTCTTGTTCATTTATGTGTTTATTTGTATTTCAACAATACAAGTTTGCTTCACAGTTTGGTTATTAAAGGGATAGTTCACACAAAGATTAAAATTCTGTCATTAATTACTCACCCTTATGTCGTTCCAAACCCGTAAGACCTTCATTCATCTCCAGAACACAAATTAAGATATTTTTGATGAAATCTGAGAGCTTTCTGACCCTGCATAGACAGCAATGCAACTGACACGTTCAAGGCCCAGGTAGTAAGGACATTGTTAAAATAGTCCGTGAACAGAGACTGACACAGAAGAGAAGAATTTGTTGAATAAAGTTTTTTTTTTTTTTTTTTTTTTTGTTTTCTTTGCGCAAAAAAAGTATTCTCATAGTTTCATAAAATTATGGTTGAACCACTGATGTCACATGGACTATTTTATGACGTGTTGAACATGTCAGTTGCGTTGCCGTCTATGCAGGGTCAGAAAGCTCCTGGATTTCATCAAAAATGTTAATTTGCGTTCTGAAGTTGAATGGAGGTTCTATGAGTTTTCACATGGGGGTGAGTAATTAATGACAGAATTTTCATTTTTGGCTGAACTATCCCTTGTAATGTTGGTTAATACGTTAACTCTTGTTTACTAATGAAACCTTGTTGTAAAGCATTACCATGCTTAATTTCGATATAAATAATTTTGAAATAAACAGTTACGTTCTATATTTGAAAATCTTTATATTGCAAAAATCTAAAGAACCACTAGAGAGTGTTTTCTCTATTGCACATTCCTGTAATTAATTTGTTTTTTGGTAATTTGCTCTTAGGGAACCTCTGGAAGCTTACATCTACTTCGGTCCAGTCTATTATCAGAAACTGAAGCACATGGTGCTGGATAAAATGCATGCCAGAGCACGTGGTCCGAGAGCGGTACTCACTAGGTAAGAAATGCGAACATGCATTACCAGTCAAAAGTTAATGAACTTTTGATTTTAAATTTTTTTTTTTTTTTGAGACAATCTCTTCTGCTCACCAAGCCTGCATTTATTTGATCCGAAGTGCAGCAAAAACAGTAAAACTGACATCTGAAATATTTTTACTATTTAAATAACTATTTTCTATTTGAATATATTGTAAAATGTCATTTATTCCTGTGATTTCGAAGCTACATTTTTAGCATCACTACTCCAGTCACATGATTCTTCAGAAATCGTTCTAGTATTCTAGTAAAAACTATTATTATTATTTTGTTGTTGTTGTTGTTGTTGTTGTTGTTGAAAACAGCCAAGTTTGAGAAGAACAATATTTATCTGAAATAGAAATAGAAATCTTTATCATCACTTTTGATTAATTTAAAGCATGCTTGCTAAATAAGTATTCATTTCTATAATTTCTTTAAATAAATATTTTAAAATATTATTCAAGCTTTTGACTGGTATAGTGTATAATGTTACAGAAGCTTTTTATTTCAGATAAATGCTGAACATTGGATCTTTCTATTCATCCAATAATCCTGCAAAAATGTACTCATCTGTTTTAAATATTGATGATGATGATAATAATAATATAATAATAATAATAATAATAATAACAATAAATGTTTCTTGAACAGCAAATCAGCGTATTAGAATGATTTCTGTAGGATCATGTGACACTGAAGACTGAAGTCATTACTTACATTGCTGAAAATGTAGCTTTGATCACAGACATAAATAATATTTTAAAATATATTCAAATAGAAGCCAGTGATTTTAAATAGTAAAAACATTTTAAAATGTTACTGTTTTTGCTGTACTTTTGATCAAATAAATGCAGGCTTTGTGAGCAGAAGAGACGTCTTTAAAAAACATTAAAAATCTTTTACACACTGGTAGTGTCTGAAATTTGATTTGTAATATTCATTCATTGAGGTACTAAATTGTTTATTATTCTGGTTTTTATTTGTATTATAATTAAAAAAAATAAAAAAAATTATTTTATCATAATGCAGACAGCCCACTGAGGGTCGTTCCAGAGATGGTGGTCTCCGTCTGGGAGAAATGGAACGAGACTGTCTGATTGGCTACGGAGCCAGCATGCTCCTGCTTGAGCGGCTGATGATCTCCAGTGATGCTTTTGAGGTGGACGTGTGTGGCCAGTGTGGCTTGCTGGGATATTCAGGATGGTCAGTATAATCCATTACTAAAGTCCAATGTTATTTATGCATCAATAATATAATCATAAATGCATCAAAGGGATTTATTAGTGAGAATTTTCCGTCTGTTTTTTTGCAGGTGTCATTACTGCAAGTCTTCATGCCATGTGTCGTCTCTACGAATTCCATATGCCTGCAAACTGCTCTTCCAAGAACTACAATCCATGAACATCATCCCTCGTCTCAAACTGGCTCGATACAACGAGTAAAGCTAGTGATTACAGTAATTCGCCAAAGCGTTACACAGAGACAAGCGATACAGTATTATCAAGGACTACAAAAACAATGTTTAAGCCTCACTTTAAACATGTTAATTTCATTTTTGTTAAACAGCTTGTATCTTATCATGAAGATATTTTTTATATACATATATATAAAAAGAAGTGCCTGCTTGAATGTAAGGGGTGTTTTTTTTTTTTTTTTTTTTTTTTTTTTTTTTTTTTTTCGATTTGAAGGGAATGAAGTTTACAGTACATGTTTGCTGTTTGAAATATGTTGATTTATTTGTTGCAGTTGGCCTTCAGAATAGTAAAGTTTGCTTTACAATAAACTAATAAATTGTAAATGTATATTATGACTCGTGTACATCTTGTTTTTGTTTTTTTGCTCATGACATTCGTTTTTCTTAAGAGTGATGATCAGAAAGTATCAGGGGTGGAAGTCTCGAGCAATCCTGATGAAGTGTTAATGTGACAACGCTGACAGCAGAAAGGAGCTTGTTGTTACATTGACCATCTTCCCACTTTGCAGCGTTTTTTTTTTTTTTTTTTTAATACACTAAATCATCCACTATTCAGAGATTGCTCCCACCCACCAAGCAGCCGTGGAAGGCTTTGATTGGAAGAATGCATCTCACATCGGTAGAATGGGCACTGACACTGCGGCTCGCTCACTGGTTGGGGGGGTGTAAGGGTCTGAGGGTGTCTCTTTTGGCCGGCTGCACCTGTCCTAGCTAATGAGGGGCTAATGAGACTGAGAGTAGACGAACAGAAAAAGGAAGTCTTCTGAGGAGAGGATGCAAAGATTCCCTTCCTCCTCCCTCTCTCCTTTCCTTCACAGCCTCCATCTTTAAAACTGTAATTAAGGAAATTTTCATTGATGTTTGGCTCTCTCTCACCATCCACTTCCCAGCTTGTTAGAGGTGCTGGTTAATCCATACAGTTTCAAATGAATGCTGGGATATTGGCCTTTGGATGAAGCTTTCAATTTGTTGCTTTGTTCTGTTATTAGTTCTATTTATTTGTTGTTTCCTTAGCTTTAATATGAGAGGCACACTATGGTTCAAACATGTAGGGTTATGTTTTTAACATTTCTAAAAGAAGTCTATAATATAATAATATTACAAGTCAAAATAACAGTCTTTATTTTTTATATTTAAAATGTATTCCTGTGAAAAAGTTTCAGCATCATTAGTCCAGTCTTCAGTTACAGATTATTGTTCAGAAATCATTCTAATATGCTGATTTTCTTATCAATGGCAAAACTTGTGCTGCTTAATATTTTGTGGAAACTGTTATACAATTTTTCTGGGTACTTAGATTAATAGAAAGTTCAAAAGAACAGCATTTATTTGAAACAGAAATGTCTTTATCCTTAATGTCTTTAACTAATGCATTCTTGAATAAAAGTGCTTGTTTAATCTTCCTTACCACAAACGTTGAAAGGAGTTTGATTGACAGGCGATCTGACCAATCAGAAGGCCGAATCTGCCATTTTTGTCCGTCAAACAAACAGAAGAGTAGAATAATGTCGCTGGACTTGAACTTGAAAAACGTGTGTATTGACATCTTACCGCACTTGAAACGATTCCTTTTGGTGTTCATTCATGTTTGTTTCAAGCTATAACTAGTAAAGTGGAAGATATGATCGGTTTACGTGAGGCTTGACCTGAGGAGCTACAGCGATCCATCACGACACATTAAAGAGCCACAAAATGGTTTTCATTGTTTCTTACAAAAATAACAAAAATTTAAAGCTACGATTTTGTTTCATACCTAACGTAACCTGCTTTGTCTTGTTTGTCGGCGTATTGTCAGTTTCCGCGATGTATAGAGGGTTTGGTCAGTTACCCGGATGCGAGGCCATATTGGCAATACTCGAATGCAAACAATAGCATGGGTTGCATGGTTAATGTACTACTGAATATGCTTTTCTGCTAATTTATGCTGTCTAAACCACGGAAAAAACGTGTGGAAGCTGTTAATATAGAGAAGGACTTAGTAAGCTGGAAAGGGCACAATATTTTGACAAACTAGTTCACATGTTCACATGTGGTAAATATATGTACGAGCGTTACTAATGAAGATATTAGCCTAATATCTCACCTGCCTGACTGGAAATGATAAGAACAAACACAAATGTTGTCAAGACGCCTGTTCTGGAAATCCTGGTTAAGTTTGGCCAACCACAAACCCAGTTTTTTGCACTCTTCTCCTTGATTTGTTATAACTTTTGTTAGTCTATAGTACTCCAAATGTTTTTCCAAGTCTGACTGATTAGTAAAGCCCAAAAAATGACAATAATTGACCATTTTCAGCAGCAATAATCAGCAAAATAAGCAAGTTTTGTTCCCTTCAGTGGCATTTTTTACATTCAGTGTCACCAATATGACCGATTGATGACCTGTCATGAAAACACGCTGTAGCAGTTTAAGTAGTCAGTTCTCAATTTTACACACGTGTAGCAAACTAATTAATTATCATCTACATACATTTTACACTAACCAGAAGGTTGTCACATAAAACATAAATCAGTGTATATCTGTTGTTTTATCACTTTAAACTTAGCAATGTTTTGCTCAATCTTTCTTTTAAACAATTTTATTGTTTGGCAGTTTGATTGATATTTTGTATCTAAGCAATGACCTAATCATCAATTAAGTGTTCAAACACATTTTGGAGGCCACCGTACAGCAGTTTGCTCCATCTAAACTTCAAATGACAAATATCTCCAGCTGAAGTCCTGCCGCCTCGCAGCGAGGAGCCCGTCGTGGCATCCTCACGCCTGCGCAGTGGATAGGCGTAGGAGCGAGCGTTCCTTTGCCATCCAGCAAGTGGGGAGCAGTTCCACCATAATCCCCCTTTCTCCTACTCACTCTCTCTTTCCCCCGTGGTTCCATTCATATTCTAATCACAGCTTTCCCTTCTGCAGTTTGTAGGCACTCCATCAGAGCCCTCCCTGCCTCAGGCTCTACACTTTTACTTCCCCCTTTTGTGGCCATGCTCTCCTCCCAGCACACTAAAATAAGGTTGCTTCAAGGAGAGAGCGAGAAGGGGAGGGGGGTCCACCAAACTTTCTCTTTCCAGTTTTGCCAACGGCCTTAATGGGCGTTTGGTGTCAAAAGCATCCGAAATGTTCGAGGGAGAGTTGAACGCTTTTTGCGTTGATTTTGAATGAACGCAACTTTAACGCTCCCGTTTCCAGTTAGCGGTCCAAAAAAAGTTCTGGAACGGGCCAAAAAGTGGCCATTGGATGGTGAAGTTTGAAACGAAAGCAGTGGGGGCAGAGTGTGTATGTGCGTGTGAGGAGAGGGTACGAAAACGTATTAAATGCTATAATGGGAGACGGGGAGGCCACAGTGCTGGGATTGCGTAGATCTAAGCCTCTTTTTTTCTGGGAAGGGAGCTTTTCTTATTCAAAACAGCCCCACAAAAGACTTCCAGTGAGCCTTGCCACATCCCCATCTGACTCGAAGCCATTCATCAGCCTGCCGAGCCTATCAATGACATGTCCCCCATCAGGGCTCCTATAAAATCAGCCCCTTTCCCATGAAACATCAGCAAACATTTTGACGGCTCTGGCTTTTCCCCCGCTGGATCTCTGGAGTCTGTGACCCCCCCCCTCCCACCCTCTACAACCCACACCCCCACCTCCATCACCACCGCCACCCTCTCCACGGACCTCACATCTTATGCATCCTTAGCGCCGGGCAGTTCTCTCGGAGAGACGGAGGGAGCTGAGGAGGGGGAGTCCTGCACGGAGCCATTTTCTCAGAGGAGCCCCTGGAACGTGCATGGGAAGAGGATGCATTGTGGGCTGCTGGAAGAGCCTGACATGGATTCCACAGGTTGGTTCCTGCTGCACCGCCGTGACATCGGGACGCTTGGGATCTGGGCTCTTTTGGAACGCCAAACGGGCCTTGGGATTGTGTGACCTGAGATTGGCATCAGAAAAAGTTATTTAACCTTGAATCTAGTTCACCAAGAGATAAGTTGGCATGTTTTTTGGCCTCGTTTTGAATTGCTCAGGATGGGTGTTCTTTTGCCGAGAATATTGTTTTACACAGTTTTGGGATTACGTAAAGTGGACGGCGGTTTTATGGAATAGCAATATGACCTTAAATTTAGACTAAACTCGCGTAAGGTCATCGTCCTGAGTTTGTCGTGCAGTTTAAAAGTTTTATGAAAATGATACACCTGCTCAAGCCAAGTTTTGACTTGAGTGAAACTGCACTCTGTACTACTGGTAAATATAAATATGCTTCTTGTGAAGCTATAAACGCTGAAGACATTAGAATTTGTACAAAATATTTAGACAACATATCTTGCTGTAGTGTTTCATCCAAAAAAAAAAAAAAAAAATAATTAATATTGTTTTTAAAACAGTCCATGTGGCTTCAAAAAGCACAGTTACTCATAGTTCAATGTGTTCAGTGCAATTGTTTTGTAGAAAAAAAAAATTAGAAGTAAATTATTGAATATTTGCCATATTTGATTGATGCTTTTTCACTTTCATATTTAGTGAATGGTTATAATATTTAAATACCAGATTTCTTGCTGTAATATTTTATCAAAAAAAAAAAAAAAAAAAAAAACTAATTTTTTTTTAAAAAACACATTCCATGTGGCTTCAGAAAGCACAGTTACTTATAATTCAATGTGTTCAATGCAATTGTTTTGTAAAAAAAAATATAGAGAGAGAGAGAGAAGTAAATTATCGACTTTTTTTTAAATTTTGGATGATGCTTCTTCACTCTGATACTCAATGCAAGGTTATAATATTCAAATACCAGATTTCTTGCTGTAGTATTTTATAAAAAAAAATTAAATTAATAATAATAATAATAATTTTGTTTTTTAAAAAACACATTCCCTGTGGCTTCAGAAAGCACAGTAACTTATAGTTCAATGTTTTCAATGCAGTTGTTTTAGGAAAAAAATATATGTAAATTATTGAATATTTGTCATATTTGGATGATGCTGCTTTACTCTGATATTCAATGCATGGTTATAATATTTAAATAGCAGGTGTCTTGTTATAGTGTTTCATCCAAAAAAAATTATTTACTAATTTAAAAATACACATTCCATGTGGCTTCAAAAAGCACAGTTACTCATAGTTCAATGTGTTCAATGCAATTGTTTTGTAAAAAGAATAAAAAATAAATAGAAGTAAATTACTGAATATTTGCCATATTTGGATGATGCTTTTTCACTCTGATCCTCAATGCTTAATTATAAATGATCTCAGATCAGTCTCGCCTTTGAATTGGATTTAATCCAATTATTTAGAGCAGTACTTAAACTGTTCACAGAGCAAATAATTCAATTACAGACTGAAAATCTGATCTCAATTGACTAAGCCAATGCTGACGGAGATAAATTAGTTTATGAGGAAAAAAATGTTGAGCTTCAAAATAACAGCTGCAGAATAATAATAATAATAATAATAATAATAATATGAATATGAATATGAATATGAATAAAATAATAATAATAATTTAAATACATTTAAAATAAAATGGCAACAAAAATTGTATTAAATTGTCAAAAAAAAAAATAATAATAATAATAAAATAAAATAAAAATAAATAGGTGGCATTCCAAAGCATGTTAATACTATTTCAAACAGTCAAATAAATAGTTTAAACAGCCTGTTTTTTTTCTTGTGCGTCATTTATAATGACCTTTTTTAAAATATATTTTGTAATGCAAGGGATCTTTAATGTTTTAAGTAAATTTAACTTGTTTATCTTTTTCCTCCATCTTGCTTCAGGTTTATTTAGCCTCTCAGTAACTGTCACTATAAGGAAAATTTGTTTCCTAGTTTCTAAAATAATTAAACTTTCAGATCTTTAATTTAAAATAATAATAACTAGGCTTAACCCAGTTATGAGATACCTGTAATTGGCTGTGAGGATTTTTTTAAATAAATTCTGCTTGATCGTCCCCTGTTGAAACTGCTGATAAGGATTTGATTATTATATATCAAAGCTGGGCCTGATTCAAGTGTTCTGATACCAAAATTATGATCTGCAATCTGTTGAGAAATATAGATTTCAGGCTTAATAATTTCATCAAATCGCTCCTAAAAGTATATTAAATCAAGTCAAAACAGCTTCACACCTTACACCTGCCGTTAAAGTAGTAAGTTCTCTGAGGGCTGTCAAATAACTTATCCAACAAAAGTTTTCAGTCTCATAACTTTATAACTTCAGCCGCCTTGTGATGCATCAGCACAGGCTGTTTGTTTCCCAGTCTACTCGCACAGCCTTGGCAACCGATGCTATAGTGACCGTTGCCATGGGCCGTGCGGGAAAACATGATTGACATAAGTTCGAATCGAATTATATTATAAGTGTTTCTGTTTTGTGATGTAAAGACACCAGCCGGCTTACTTACATAGCAGAAACGAGAATGGCGCTAAAAAGGTTCTATTATGACGACACGGCCATGGAGGAGCGCGCGGAATCAATTGAGCGTGCGCGCGCTTGTAATTCGCCTCGGGAACAATGCGGGATTCCTGCAGCTCTGCTGAAAACATTTCAAATAGAATCCCAGCTGCCCAAAGATCCGAACAATCGATTGTAATTGAATTGCCCCGTCATTATTATGCCCCTCAACTCTATAGACAGTGGCTGCAATAACACACAGCCACGTTTACGAATGTTTATTGCACTCGACCACAAATTAACAAGAATAATTATATGGAATATACAAATCAACACTTACAGTTCAACGCTTTTGCAAAATTTGTCAAGATGTGTAAGGGAAAAAAAAAACAAAAAAACAAAAAGAATAGTAAAGTTTAGAAACCACAGCGCGGCCATGCACCTGTTGCTTCTGCGAATGGGAATGAGTAGGATAAATCATATGGCGTTGATATTTAGGCTGTGTTTAAATACAAATAGAATGGCACAGAAAATAATAAATGAATAGCTAAATGAAACGTTTGTGGTTGTAAACATAAAAAAAAAAAAACAAAAAAAAAAACATTAATTTTCATCTCAACAGAAAAATGACGTAACAAATCCTGTGAAGACAGCCACATATGCCTACGATAAAAAAAAAAGCGTAACGTAAATATATATCCATATGTATATATTTTTACTTTTGCAGAGAGCTGGATTGAAAGATGTCTGAACGAAAGCGAGAGCAAGCGCTTCTCCAGTCACTCTTCTATTGGAAATATGTCCAACGACGAAAGTAAGTCTAACGAATATTCATGAATAAATTAAATTATTTTAAAAACTGCATGAAACACAAACAATTATTTCAGAGGGAACCTAATGTGAGTGTTACGACAGAACATGTATTTAAAAAAGAAAAAAATACTCAAGACACCTTTATAATAATCATTATAGCTTGTATATTTACAACCAAACTAAAATGTATTCAGACACCTTCAGCATTTCTCAAATTTATCACAGTTTTTTAGCTATAGTTTAGAAAATGGTTATGAAATATGACAAGAACTCAGTTATCTGTTAGATAACTTTGATAGAAATGTATGTAATGGATTACAGTCAACCAAAAATTCAGACAACTGTTAGTATGATAATATTTACACAACTATCAATACTTTGTTGACCAGTTACTAAGCAATGCTTAATTTTGTTCAGTCTGTGGTGTAAAAAGGTTACTTTAGCCAGTAAAGAAAAAACACTTATGCAAAACATGGTCAGGTCAAAGTGTCTGAATAATTTTTGGTCCCAAATTTTACTGGTTATAATATGTCACAGTTTACTTTATTTTGCTATCCTCACTTACATAAATTAACTATAGTATCCTGCAAAAAAAATCAAAAAGTATAACTGGTGTCTGTATAATGTTTGGTTTAACGGTATATGTATACCATAATGCATGTGTAATTTATTTGTTATATCACAGTTAAGATATTTATATATATTTTATATTTAAGAAAAATTACTCATCCTAATTGTTGTTTTTCTTTTTATAAAAGACGAGGAGAAGGAAAACAACCGAGCATCTAAGCCACATTCGACACCTGCTACGTTACAATGGTGAGTCTAATCTACACCAGAAATGTCACTTATAAATCACTTATTTTAATCCTTAGTATCACCTGACACAAGGTTTTAAACCATAGTAAAATGATCAATATAATTTCTGAATACAAAAAAGAAAATCTTTGACATTTTAAGTGACATCCAATAGCAACAAAAGGCTTCAGTCACTAAAATATAATGTGGTTTTGAGAAATATAACCATCTGTATACAGTTTCAATGCTCAATTTTGTAAAATGTCACATTAATACATTATTTGCTACATCATTTTCAAACAAATCGTGCACTTGTGTAGTCTAAGAAAATTCTAGATCATAAAACAGCTGTTGAATTTCCCAAATGGAGTGTATGCTTTCCTCTAGCTTGTAAATTGTCAGGATTCAAGTATCAAAAAGGAAAACAAACTTACAACCTGAGAGAAATAGCTTCTTAAAGGATCGGCAAATAATACAGAATCTTGCTTTTCTGTCTAGTATTCCGACAGTCTATATGATGTTTTAAAGCCCTTTTCTCTGACTTGCTTCTCTCATTTGAAATATTATTATCAAAAATTATTTAAATTAAACTTACAATTGGTCTTAGAAGCTATTCACACTAAACCACACTATTTAAATTTCTTTTATAAAAAGAGAAATAATTTGAACATGAGAATATATATGCTTGTAAGCACAAAGACATTTTGAAAGCACTTCTTAAAAATATGTCTGTAAAATAAACTAAAATTTCACGTTGGCCACTGCTTGAAGATCATTTCAGACTCTGTTTAGACTCTAGCTTTTCATGTGCATTGACCGAACTGTGTTTTCATCAGGTTGGAGGAGAATTATGAGATCGCAGAGGGTGTTTGTATTCCTCGCAGTGCACTGTACATGCATTATTTGGACTTCTGCGAGAAACTTGACTCTCAGCCGGTCAACGCTGCAAGCTTCGGGAAGGTAATAACCTGTATTCAACGCAAGTCACATATTCCGTCCTTAATGATAGTCAAGTTTTGATGAGGCAATCATAGAGTTTTCTCTCATCAAAGATCATGCATGTTCACGTGAAAGAGGAAGGAAAACATCTGTTACAAAAAAAAAAAGCATGACATAATACTGGGTCTTATGAAGAGCCACAGCCAGTGGTCTTTTCTTACACCTCTTCTGCAAACTCATAGCTGGACAATATAAACAATGAACATGTTCACCCTTGTTCCCACAACCCCTCAACCCACCTACTCATATAGCCGCCCCCCGACACCCTTATCCCGCTCCCCTGGGTCCTGTCGGAGGATATTGAAAAAGAGAGGGGGCCTGGATTAATGTGTAATTAAAGGAAATTTGGAAGGGTGAGATGTTGCGGAATGTTAGATCAGTGGCTGGAGCAGCGTGGGGTGTCCTTTAGGAAGGCTTCATTGATTCAGGACAAAAAAGAGAGAGAGAGCTGGACCTGCCTCCCTGTCTGCTCATTTATCAAGCCAAGCCTGACAGAAACTTCACAGCTTGGCCTCTTTTTTCATCCCACACAATAGAGAGCTTCACTGTTTGCAAAGTTTTCTGCACCGGGAGCTGGACCAAGGAGCTCATGGACAAAAAGCACAGAGAGAACTGGCCAGAAAAGAAATGTCATTGGACATGTATGATTCTAAGAAGATATTTTTGTCAAAGTTGTAACAGATAACACACTGACGTCACTAAAGATGTGCACAGAAATGCTCAATGTATGTGTTTTTTCTTTTTACCTGACAGATAATAAGACAACAGTTTCCTCAGTTAACCACACGGAGACTAGGAACAAGAGGCCAGTCAAAGTAAGTCCCTTATTCAATGTTCAAGAACTTTTCTAACTTTATATTTGTCATGTAGGTCACAAGCAGTGTTGGGGGTAACGCATCAAAAGTAACCCAAGTTATGTAATCAGATTACTTTTTCAAGTAACTAGTAAAGTGACACATTACTTTTAAATTTACAATAAAATATCGGTTACTTTTTTTATAAATAAGTAACGCAAGTTATTTTATTTTCCAGTTATTGATTGAGAATTCTTGTTTCCATATTGAGAGAAATTGCATGCATTTTGTAAACATGATGGTTACTGTAGTTCTAGACTAAATTTACTTGCTCAAAAGCAGATTCAGCATTCCTAGAAATAAATAAAAACTTTCTGCAAACCTGCAATAATTAAATCTGTTAAACAGCACAAATATATTCTATGTATTTCATGTCACTGCTGACCTTTGGTGGTCCAGTTCAACCATACAAATGAGCAAAAATTAGTTAAACATCACATTTGTTTTTTTTTTTTTTTTTTGTTTTTTTTAATTATTGCTGAAATAAGAGTGTTATTATTTATTTAGAATGATATGTATTTATTTATTTAGCTAATTGTTTATTTATTTATTTTTTTCACTGTGCAGAAGATGCTCACTTCCAAAGTTTATGGTGATCACTGGCTGAAATATATTTATAATTAGAGAGAGATCAGTTGTATTAATTATTTATAATTTCATTATATTTTTCATACCAATAAAAAAAGTACACAAGTTTTGGTCATGCTTTCTCACCTACAGCACCAAATGAACTGTAAAAAAAATGCAGTTATGAGAATCTTAGGCAGTGAAAAATAAATATACTAAAATGTATTTAAAATACATTTACTTCATGCTATGTATACTACAGATAAATTTACATATTATTTACTTAATAAAAATGGAACTATTGCAAGTATACTTTAGGTACACTTTAAATATTTTGCATTTAAAGGCAGATATTATTTAAAGATCATACAATGCTCATCAGTAGAAACATTAAAACATATTTTAGGCTTAATATTAAGAAATGTGCACTGTGCACAAGTAGTACTCCAAATAAAGTTTAATTACAATTTTTAAATCAGTAAGTCTCGAGCGATGTGTCAGTAATTATGTTAATAGACTTGAACTGTACTTCGTATAAAATAAATGCATTTTAAATCTATTACTTTTTTACTAGGGCACCCCACAGATAATATGAAAAAAGTTATTCATGCATATAAAAAAGTGCCAGTGCAGAGATTATGAAAACTTTCTAATCATGACTGACAACCCGTTTATAATTTTCAATCTGTCACTCGCTCGTCCCTCTTAGGTACCACTACTATGGCATCGCTGTGAAAGAGAGCTCTCAGTACTACGATGTGATGTACTCTAAAAAGGGCGCTGCGTGGGTGAACGAGACGGGCAAGAAAGAGGTCACCAAACAGACAGTGGCGTATTCACCGCGCTCCAAGCTGGGCACTCTCCTGCCAGACTTTCCAAATGTCAAAGACTTAAATCTGCCCGCCAGTCTGCCAGAGGAGAAGGTAAACAGATCACTAAAACCTCTAACTGCTAACCTCCAACACCAACCCCCCCCTCTCCCTCCTCCTGCCCGCTACACACCCCTTTAGATCCTGCTTTCATGTGTCAGACGGACCTTCCCTGGGCCTGGATTTAGATGAGGACCTGGAGGATTTACGTGTTGGTTCCTAGCGAACTCTTAATCTTTCGAGTAGATAATAAGATCTCGCATTGGACAAAGGATGGGCACTAGCTGTCTCGCTTTTAAAAGGCGCCTGTAATTTTAAATGGTTTGTGAGTTTCTGATCTTTAAAGCCTCTTTTTATACACTGGTTTTGGCGAGAGCTTGTAAATAGGCATTGTTCATGAAAGCAGCTTTTTTGTTGTTTGGTATTTGTATCCTCTTTCTTTAGAGTTAGAGTCTTTTAGTGTCTTATTAATGCATGACCATGAGTCAAGAATGAATTTGGTATGACATCATTACCACTAAGTGAATTATTATCTGTGGGAAAGTCATTTAAATGAGTTTTTTTCCTCTACAAGGTCTCAACCTTTATCATGATGTACAGAACTCACTGCCAGAGGATACTGGATACAGTCATACGAGCCAACTTTGATGAGGTCTGCATTTTAGTGCTTTTTCTTCAGCTGAGATGAGGAAGTGTTTAGGATGATCAGTTTCATCATTTTATCGCATTGTTTATTCATGTTTAGGTCCAGAGCTTCCTGTTGCACTTTTGGCAGGGCATGCCACCCCACATGCTTCCTGTCCTGGGCTCTTCAACAGTGGTAAACATAGTCGGTGTGTGTGACTCCATATTGTACAAGGCCATCTCAGGAGTCCTCATGCCCACCGTCCTACAGGCTCTGCCTGACAGGTGAGAGTCCCTTTCCTGCCTATTTTGATTTAGTTAAAATGTGCATAACAATTTACATACTTGCAGTTTTGGAAAGCGCTGCAGTACCTTTCAGAACTAAATGCAACCTATTCCTCAGTGTGACATAATTCTGAGTGAAATGGGATATTTAAAGGAGAAGTTAATTTCCAAAACAAAAATGTATAGATAATTTACTCACCCTCTTGTCATCCAAGATGCTCATGTCTTTCTTTCTTCATTCATAAAGAAATTATGTTTTTTGAGGAAAACATTTCAGGATTTCTCTCCATATAGTGGACTTCAATGGTGCCCCCGAGTTTGAACTTCCAAAATGTAGTTTAAATGCAGCTTTAAGGGGCTCTAAACGATCCCAGCCAAAGAAGGATGGGTCTTATCACACCCTAACTCTCATGAACCGGAATACACAAAATTAACGCAGAGCTAGACAAGACGAGCATTTGAGGTTAAAAAGTTTATAAATTGTCAATTTTTTTAGAAAATAACCAATCGTTTTGCTAGATAAGACCCTTCTTGGCTGGGATTGTTTAGAGCCCTTTGAAGCTGCATTTAAACTGCATTTTGGAAGTTCAAACTCGGGGGCACCATTGAAGTCCACTACATGGAGAGAAATCCTGAAATGTTTTCCTCAAAAACATAATTTCTTTACGACTGAAGAAAGAAAGACATGAACATCTTGGTTGACAAGGGGGTGAGTACATTATCTGTGAATTTTTGTTTTGGAAGTGAACTTCTCCTCTAATGAGGAAAAGAATTATGAAAGGATTTGATTCTGGGTTATTCATCGAAATTTGGTGGATTGAGAAGTTGTATCTATATGAAGTGAATTTGATAATATAAAGCAGGTATGGCAGTTGGTTAAATAAACATTACTTAGGCCTACACTATCAGAAAAGGAAAAGAAATTTTATTTTATATTTTTACATTAACAGTGTAATCAATATTCTATTTATTTAAGTCAAGTATGAATCTCAAGTTAGTGTTTTTAGCCATTTTGCATTTATTCCAAAATAACAACTCAGTAACAATTTAAACAATATATTTTATTTGTGAACTTACGTCCAGCTATTGTTTTTAATAGTTGACTTTTAACTATTTTTTTTAACTATTGGTCACAAATATGAGGATTTAGCTGATTACTCACTAAAAACTTCCACAGATCATGTTTTCATGCCATTTTAAGTCTTATTCTGATGTTTAAAAAAGTTATATCTAAGTGTATGAGTTGTTTACTTATTAGTCTTCCCATTAACGCCATTATATTGCTGATTTGTGAACGCGGGAGGCGGGATTTATCACATGGACCAGTCACAGCCCAACATAACCAGTCATATCCAATCATATTGCAATGGAGGCATTGCCTTCTCTCACGTGATTTTCATCTATTCATTCTCAATTACTCCCCACCAAACTTTAGGGTGTCTGTTAAAACTCAGTGGGCTCAGGGGAGGCGAGCGAGATGCAGACACCTGCTGTAACTTTAAATAGATTTTTAAATTAGACTTATGGTATTTTCAACTTATTAGTTACTCACCAAGAAAATAGACGAGGAAGCTGGGAACTTTTGTCAAATGGACTTGTCAAATAGCCTCTCCTTAGGCTAAATAACTAATTGCTAGCATTATCTGCATTTCAAATATTTGAGCAAGTGGAATTGACTTTTTCCTGTCAATGACGCATGACTCCTATTTTTTTATTTCCTCAGACAAAAGGTTAAAAATTTCAGTGCGTCAGAGCATCCTTTGTACTGTGTAATGTCCATATATTACACTATATCCTTGTTTATGTGTTTTGAATAATGCAGCCTCACTCAGGTGATCAGGAAGTTTGCCAAGCAGCTAGACGAGTGGCTGAAGGTGGCCTTACATGACCTGCCTGAGAACTTGCGCAACATAAAATTTGAACGTATGTGCCAATATTTTCAATACTCTTAAAAACATCAAAATGATTTTTTTTTCTGATATTCTAAGTCTGAACAAATATATGTTTTATTCTCAGTGTCAAGAAGATTTTCCCAGATACTTAAACGACAAACATCATTAAACCATCTCTGTCAGGTACACAGCAATTTTATGTTAAATATTATAAATAAAAATAAATATAAATAAACTTTTTTCTCCATCTCCTATTCTGCCTGCATCACAAATGTGACCTTGGACCACAAAACCAGTCTTGAGTAGCACGTGTATATTTGTAGCAATAGCCAAAAATACATTGTATGGGTCAAAACGATCAATTTCTCTTTTATGCCAAAAATCATTAGGATATTAAGTAAAAATCATGTTCCATGAACATTTTTTGTAAATGTCCTACCGTAAATATATCAAAACTTAATTTTTGATTAGTAATATACATTGCTAAGAACATTTGGACTTTAAAAGCGATTTTAAAGATAGATTCTCCATATTTTGATTTGTTTGCACCCTCAGATTCCAGATATTCAAATAGTTGTATCTCGGCCAAATAGTGTCCGAAAGCTTATTTATTCAGCTTATTCATTATTTATTCAGATTGTGTATAAATCTCAGTTTTAAAAAATTGACCCTTATGACTGGTTTTGTGGTCCTGGGTCACAAATGTATACGATAGTGCAGGTTGAAATTTGAATTATAAACTTGCTCTTGCAGGCCTCTCGAACCGTGATCCACAGTGCAGACATCACCTTTCAGATGCTTGAAGACTGGAGAAACGTAGACCTTAACAGCATCACTAAACAGACTCTTTATACAATGGAAGACTCCAGAGAGGACCAGAGGAGACTTATCATCCAATGTAAGATTTAAATGAAAAAGTATTAGATAAGACCTAGCCGGCTTCATTCCGAATGCTTCACTAGTTTAGTGCAGTGTTATTGCAGCAGAATCACATGCAGCGCTGTGTTAAAAGCCCTGCTGGTTTATGTTGGGGATTTCACACAGTAGCTGTCAACCAGCGCTGAATCATTCCCACGACCATGAGAGTCAAGCTCTAACCACAGACACTGAGAGGTTAACCCTCACAGTTTGACACCCTGAGGAGCATTTCAAATTCATTTCAGCGTCAGCCCCTCACATGACTGATCAGGTCAAAGTTCAAAGATTCTGTCATGTCATCCTCAAAAGAGGATTCTGGGCTCCTCCTTCTCTCTGCAATTCATACAGAGATCTCAAGTCTGTGCCAGAAGTATTTTTGCAATTACATATAAGCAACTTTTTTGTTTTAAAAAAGAACTTTATTATTTTTGGATGCTTATGATTTCTTCTAAAAGTGTTTTTGCAGTGATGCCATGGAAGAACCACTTTTGGTTCCCCAAAGAACCTTTCAGTGAACAGCTCTTAAAAGAACCATTTTTAAGAATGTTTTAAACCTTTTTTGACTATAAAGAATCTTTTCTTCATTTGAAAGTTTTCATGGATGTTTAAGGTTCTTCATGGAACCAATAAAGCCAATAAAGAACCTTTATTTTTAAGAGTGTATATTGTTAATCGAATCCGTTTTCTGTTGTTTTTCAAAGTGTACCAAGAATTTGACAGACTGTTGGAGGACCAGTCACCCATTGAAGCCTACATCGAGTGGCTGGACTCTATGGTGGAGAGATGTGTCGTGAGGGTAAGTGTACAGACCATAAAATTCATATTATGCTTAATTTACACTTAATTTGCAGTATGATAACTAGATATTTTTCATTATGTAGATAAAGCTGTTTATTTGATCAAAAATACAATAAAAAACAGTAGTATTGTGGAAATATTATTACAATTTGCAATAACTGGTTTCTATTTTAATATATTTTAAAATGTAATTTACTTCCATGATGCAAAGCTGAATTGTCAGCATCATTACTACAGTCTTCAGTGTCACATAATACTAATATTATAATATGATGATTTGCTGCTCAGAAAACAATTCTTCTTACTATCATGTTACTAACTGTGCTGCAAACAGTTGTGCAGCTTAATATTTTCATAGCCCATCCCTAATAAAAAGTAATGGATTTAAAATGCTTTTATTTTATACTAAATATAGTTCAAGTCCGTTAACATATTTACTGACGTATCGCTTGAGATTTACTGATATAAAAATTGTAATGAAACTTTATTTGGAGTACTACTTGTGCACAATGCCCATTTCTTAATATTAAGCCTAAAATATGTTTTAATGTTACTATTGATAAGGATTGTATGATCTTTAAATAATATCGGTCTTTAAGTGTACTTGCAATAGTTCCACTTTAGCACAATCAGATTTATTACTTATTACTTTATTACTTATTTATTACTTAAGTATATCTTTAGTTGGACTTCAGCACTACTTTAAAAAGTGCATTAAGTACAAAATTAGTTGTTCCAGTTTAGCAGACTGTAAATATAGCAGTTTAGTATACTAAAAATACAAATGCAGGCTATTTTTATTAAGTACATAATATGTAAATGTATTTGTAGTAGCATGAAATGTTTATATGTTTTTCCAATCCAAACTAAACCGCAGGTGTCCAACCCATGTGACTCTAAATGCCGTCACAACATACTTAAGACCTTTCGTGATGCAATTGCCCAACTTAATAATGTCTTCATGGCCCCTTTTCGTGCCCATTATAGTCCAGATATGGGCTTGTAAATCTGGTTTCCATGGGAACTTTGACTACCTACCAGACAATAGTTCAATGGGAGGGTGTTTCCTTAGGGGCAAATCAAATAGTTGACTTGTTGACATGTTTTTCGTTCTTGGGGGTTAGACCCCAGTGTGGACCCAAAGGTTAAGGCCCCTGTGCCCTCCCCCAGGCTTTTCTAATGGTAATACTCCATTTAGGTGGCGGGGAAGAGACCCGGATGCCTGAAGAGGGTAGCTCAGCAGTTCCTGCTCATGTGGTCGTGCTTCGGGACCAGAGTCATCCGGGATATGACGCTACATAGCGCACCCAGCTTCGGTGAGTCAGACTGCACCGTTTGGTCAACGAGAATACAAATCTTCTTATAACTGATTTGGTTTGCCAAGTTAACTAAAAGTTTCTCAAGTGTCAACTTTTAACTAAGATGGCAGCTTCGCTAACTCTTGGCTTACACCACCTAGCTGTCCATGGCAAAGTAACTGAAAGAAGGGCCATAAAAGAGGTAAAGGCCCCCTCCTCGTCAGCTCTGTCTGTGAATATCAAAGGCACAGCTGGTTGCAGTGTTTTGATAATGCAGCTCTCTGTACAAAACAGCTAATTAACAAAGGCTAACCCCCACCAAGTCTTTCCCCCTTCTTCCCATTTTATGACCGGGCAGTATTGCGCCCAGTCCGCTGAATAGCCGCAATGTTTATTATGCACATAGTGGCTGGAGTTGCTAACACAATGCGAGGATTGTGCCATGCTCCTTATGAATTCTTTCCCCCATCTCATTCAGAACATGGACTCAAAGCATCATATGCTTCAGTAACTCTGTAGTGTTTATGGTTGGACGCTAGTTTGGTTCTGACTTGAATTTGAGCTTTTACAATTTAAATGCTTTAGTGTTAATCAATTAGATTCACATTGAATTGCATTTGATGGGCTGCAAGTTGGACAAGAGACTTGAATTGGTAGAATACATTAACTTTTTATGGTAAATAGGATGTTTTTGTATTTATAGGCTCATTCCATCTGATCCACCTGATGTTTGACGACTACGTACTATACCTGCTCGAGTCTCTACACTGCCAGGAGAGAGCCAATGAACTGATGAGGGCTATGAAAGGAGAGGGGACACCAGGTGAGATCCATTTGATACAAGAAATAGAGCTGGTCACTCATCTGGAGACCAACACAGAATTCTAATTTGTCACTAAAATAGTAGTTTTCATGAGTTCTATGGGTGGAATTACTTTAAGAGAGTTTCTACAACATAAATGACACACATTTAAAATTGATACACAAATTTCTTTAAAGGAGTTCACTTCCAGAACTAAAATTCACAGATAATTTCTTCAGTCGTAAAGAAATTATGTTTCTTGGGGATAACATTTCATTAATGTTCTTTATATAGTGGACTTCTATGGTGGCCACGAGTTTGAGCTTCTAAAATGCAATTTAAATGCAGCTTCAAAGGACTCTAAACAATCCCAGCTGAGGAAGAAGGGTCTTATCTAGCAAAACAATCGGTTATTTTCAAAAACAAAATGTACAATTTATATACCTCAAATGCTCGTCTTGTCTAGCTCTGCGATGCGTATGCAAACTTTGTGTAATCCGGGTCAAAACAGTTAGGGTATGTCAAAAAACTCCCATCTCATTTTCTCCTCCAACTTCAAAATTGTCCTACATCACTGCAGAAGTACTTGACCCATTGTTTACAAAGTGAATGTGCAAGGAGGGTCAAACACCCTTCTTTTTTTTCATAAGACCCTTCTTCCCCTGGGATCATTTACAGCTTTGAAGCTGCATTTAAACTGCATTTTGGAAGTTTAAACATGCTGGCACCATTGAAGTCCACTATGTTTTCCTCAAGAAACATAATTTGCTTGCGACTGAAGAAAGAAAGACACAAACATCTTGGATGACAAGGGGGTGAGTACATTATCTGTAAAATTTTGTTCTGAAAGTGAACTTCTTCTTCAAGGCCTTTAATTATCAATATGAACAAAACACGCTGTGTTGTACACAATCGTGTACATACCTTCTGTTGAGTATAGTTCATACTTTTTTAGCAAGTAACAGACCTTTAATTATAGATCTAAAAATGTCCTCCTTCAGGTTAAGGTTTCATATGCATGTTCACTATGAAATTTACAGATTTAAATAAGGTTTAATATAGAAATAAGTTACATATTGTTAGTGATATTCCAAAATGTACACATGCTGGATTATTGGCTCATTTGACTGCTATTACTTTAAGAGCTACTGCTGCTGAATGTGACACGGATCTGACACGCATTTGTGAAAAATTTGTGACGTGTGTGCAATTGAAGTGTGCGTGCTACAAGCACAGTATAACGGCTGACAAGAGGGACAAATTAGTTTTTACTGACATATGGCCTGACAATATCTCATTTGTCAACAGGATATTGTTGTGTCATATTTAATACTTGCATGGATAAGCATGTAAACATAAATTGCTTCTAGTAAAGCTTCCTCGTCACCTGTACCTTTTCCACGCTTGTTTTACTAGTGCCTGGTGCTAAAGTGGAGTGTGTGTCATAAATATGTTCTAAGACTAAATAAATGCACTTCTTGTGTCTTGTTTTCTAAACTGTTTGACCAGGAATCTGCTTAAGATAGCTACGATGTCTGCTGGAGCACATCAGCATTCAAAACATGTGGTGATTGCAGCAGAGAAAATCACGTGCTCAAAATCACTTTCACTTTAACACTTTTGTTTTGTACTACTATAGCGGATTCTGGGGAAGAACTCATGCTCATGGGCTCCACCCCCACATCTACGTCACCTGGACCTTACTCTCCCGCCAAGTCTGTTCACTCAGTGGGTGTACCAGCAGTGGGTTCCCCCAATTCAGCCCAGTCTCCGGAGTACACCAGCATATCAGCTACCACAGGTAAATGCTGTAAAACTGACCCTAAACTGATTCTAAAACTCAAATCTCACATCACAGTATCACATTTGGCACAGCTCCATTCCATGCACCCATTAAAGCATCTCACAGTAAGATTATTTAATTAACAAGCCAAACACGTTTCTCTGTATATGTATGTCTGTGTATGTGCCAGGAGCTGTTCAGTCATATACCTGGTCCCTTACATACACAGTGACAACTTCAGGTGGCAGCCCACCCGAGCCCGGATCCCAGCTTTCCTGCATGAGAGGTGGACCCCCTCTACACAGCTCCTCATCCGCCCACAGGATGCCAGTTTACCCACATCGGGATGAACACGGGTGAGCCCCCAAATAAACGACAAGACATTAGACGATGTGCTGAATATGACATTACAGTGTGGATTGTGAAATGTTTTTAATGTGTTTTTTCTAGGTATACTGGCAGCTATAATTACAGCAGCTACGCAAACCAGCACCATCATGCTATCCAGAGTCAGTACTCCAGTTTAACCCACGAACCAGGGCTGCCCACGCCTCTGCACTACTCCTCATATCACCGGACCTCCGCACAGGTTAGGATCCTCCCACCAAACAATATTATTTTAATCCACAATGTCTGAACTGTTTATAAAATACATGATTATAGAATATACACTACTAGAAGTTTTTGAACAGTAAGATTTTTAATGTTTTTTTCAAAAATGTCTGTTTTGCTCACCAAGCCTGCAATAACTGTTTTCTATTTGAATATATTTTAAAATGTAATTTATTTCTGTGATCAAAGCTACATTTTCAGCATCATTACTTCAGTCTTGGTCACATGATCCTTCATAAATCATTCTAATATGCTGATTTGTTAGTCAAGAAACATTTATTATTATTATTATTATTATAAATATTTAAAAACATATCTCATATATACATTTTTTTTTTTTTTTTTTTTTTTTTTTTTGGAAAAATCTTTTAGAAATTAATACTTTCATTTAGCAAGGATGCTTTAAATTTATCAAAAGTGATGATAAAGACATTTGTGATGTTACAAAAGATTTATGTTTTAGATAAATTATGTTCTTCTGAACTTGAAAAAAATCTACTCAGCTGTTTTCAACATAATAATAAAAATAAATGTTTTTTTGAGCAGCAAATCAGAATATTAGAATGATTTCTGAAGGATCATGTGACTGGAGAAATGATGCTAAAAATTCAGCTTTGAAATCACGGAAATAAATTACATTTTAAAATATATTAAAGTTATTTTAAATAGCAAAAATATTTTTAAATGCCACAGTTTTTGTTGTACTTTGGATCAAATAAATGCAGGCTTGGTGAGCAGAAGAAACTTCTTTAAAAACATTACAAATCTTACTGTTCAAAGACTTTTGACTCATAGTGTAGTTTCACACTTTTCTCAGACAACACTTTCAAGTTCACAACACGTGGTCTGAAAAAAGGTTTCAGTTTAAATCACATTTATAAGAAATCATAATTATGACATAAGGCAGAGAAATGGCATAATTTTGAGATTGGCAAAAAATTGACTTTTTGTCAATTGACTCATAATTTTAACTTTTTATCTTATAATTATGACTCATAGTAGTCAAAATTATGACATACTAAGGCACAATTATGTGATATGAAGCCAAAATAATGAGAAATTAAGTCATTATGATAAAAAGTCAAAATTATAGCAATTATTTTAATTATTTTAAATTCATATAATTTTATCATAATTATTATAGTACTTACAGTAGTTACATCTTAGGACTGTCACATTTGTCAACTTTTTTTTTTATTTCATTTTGGCTTATCTAAGTACAGTATCTCATTATTTTTTTTTTATGTCATATTTATGATTATCAAAGCATGATTTTTTTTCCTGTGTGACAGAAATAGGCTTCTATGTGCATTTAAGTTCATTTTTTAATGAAATACATTTTAATTTGGACTTTTTTTATTTTATCCACTGAATTTTATCATAAACCTGATTAAAAACTACAAAAGCAAACTGTTTTGTTTAAAGATGAATCGTGAACAATAAAGCCATGAGCAAACATTAAGAAAGCAAACCTAATAACAGATTGAAATGGGTGTGTATTCCCCAGTATTTAGAGTGAAAGTGTATTCCATCCTTGTCTCTTATACAGGGTTTGTAACTGAGAGAAGAATACTTGTGTGAATGTGAATGGTGCTTGATGTATTACTGTCATTAGCATCTGAAATGTCCCAGTAACTGTTATCCACAGAGGTTTATGGATAGAGAATGCTTGCTTACCTCAGCACACATGACTAGGCTAATAGGCTGAACTCCTGATCAGAAATACAGGTCATTTAGCATATGTATTTAAAGCGTATTCACTTCTGAATGAGAACAAAGGTTGAAAAAGCTCAGTTAATTGTCTTTGTTAAACCTCTGGAGAACCCTGGGGTTAAAGTTTATTATAAAAGCACTGGTAAATCTCAAAATGCTGCCATTACTTTATAAAACGTTGAATGTTGGCCTGAAAAAGCCTTGTTAAAGGGATAGTTCACCTAAAAATGAAAATTCTGTCTTTAATTACTCACCCTTGTGTCGTTCCAAACCCGTAAGACCTTTGTTCATCTTCTGAACCCAAATTAAGATATGTTTGTTGAATCTGAGAGCCTTCTGACCCTGCATAGACAGCAACGCACACTGTTTTTTCAGTGTGTGAAATGTTCATTTTAGTATACTACGTGTATACAAAATGTTCATGCTGCATGCTACTATAGTTGAACAGTTGAATGTTAAGTAGTCTGTATAGTGCTTGAGTTAGAGAGTGTGTGAATGGTTGAATTAAACTGTTGGGTTGTGGACGGGGAGGCAGGATTCTGCGTCACATATATTGAATGCCAAAGCGGGTGTGATGGTAATTTCCTGTCAAGAGCTCTCTGGCCCAGCCTGCCTTTGTAATGGGGGATCAGCTGCGCCTCAGAGTTTCAGAAGCAGTGTTGAAAGGTGGACCGGCTAGAGCCAAGAGACCCCCCTATCTACTATCTACTCAATGACCGCCTCACACAGCACAACTAGCGGCCGGAGATCCAGATGGAAAAGCGTTTATTAAAATATTGTTATTCAATGGTCTCTTTTCTCTGCATGAACAAGAGGTCACCGAGCAACACATCTCGGTCTGTGACCCCGCCTGAGTTTTTTCCATCCCGCAGCCGTTCATAAAAGCTCTGACTGTAGACGGTTTCTATTTCGAGAGCACTTATAGATTTTTACTTCCACTTATTTTCCGTCAACTTAAAATGGATACAATGTCCGTGCTTTGTTTGAGTGGGCTGCTCTGGTGGAGGCAATGGAGAGGAGACAAGTGAAGATTATGCTGACTTCCCCAGAGAGAACAGAGTGTTTTATATAGACTCACATCTTGAGCTGACATGCACGGTTTTGTTTTTGGTCTGTTTTTGGTCTGCAAACAGCAACAAAAATACCTTCTGGGGGTCTTTTAAGAAAGTGCTATACTAACTTAAAAGGCCTTTTTTTTGCATGCAGAACAGATGTACAAATTATGCTGAATTGTTTTGCACTTTAGTTAAGTTATGAGATAGTCTTGCTGCATTATTTTAACAGTCACAAAAAAGCCAAAAAAATTGAGTGCATATACTGTTAAAAAAAAAAAGAAATCCATAAAAACTGGGCACGATGTATTAACATGAAGGAATTTTTTTTTATTATTTTTACAGATGCTTTACTTGTATTTTGAATTTTGCTCTTTATTGCGTTACGTTTCAGGCTTAATGGAATTGTCTTTAAAATGAATAGATAATGTCCTGGCAGAAAATAACCAGTACATTTTTATTTTATTTTATTTTTTTACAATGTAAAATAGAGGAATGTATGTTCCGTTTAGTCAGTCCGTTTTCTATATCTGAATAATAATAAAAATAATAATAATAATAAACAAGGACAACAAAAATATTAATATTAATAATAATTAGTATTAGTAGTGTTATGACATTCTTATTTTTTTATTTATTATAAAATAATAATAACATTAACAATAACAAAAATATGAATATTAATATTAATAATTAAATACTAATTAATAATATTAATTAGTAGTAGTAGTGGAATGGCATTTCTTTATTTTTGATTTATTATAAAATATAATAATAATAACAGCAAAAATAACAACAAAAATATGAATTTTAATTTTAATTAGTAGTAGCAGTTAAAGTAGTAGTAGTGTTATTTCTTTTTTATTTATTATAAAATAATAATAATAATTATTATTATTATTATTATTATTATCATTATATTATCATTATATATCATTATTATTATTACAACAGCAAAAATAACAAACAACAAAAATATTAATATTAATAATAATTAGTAATAGTAGTTAAAGTAGTAGAAGTGATATGGCATTTCTTTATTTTTGTATTTATTATAAAATAATAATAATAGTTTTAATAATAAAAAACAACAACAAAAATATTAACATTAATAATAATAATTAGTAGTAGTAGTTACGATAGTAGTAGAGTTATGTCATTTCTTTATTTTTTATTTATACAATAATAATAATAATAATAACAGCTTAATAACAGCTAAAATAACAAACAACAAAAAGATTATTAATAATAGTGTTTATTTTTGATTTATGATATAATAAATAATAATAGCAAAATATAAACAACAACAATAATAATAATTGAAATTATAATATTATTATTCTTTGTCTTCTAATTGTTATATATCATAAATTAAAAATAAAGAGGTGCTATACCACTACTACTAATACTACTACTACTAATATTAAATGCTATAATTATTATTGTTAGTATTTTTGTTGATCTTTATTATATTAAAAATCAAAATTAAAGAAATGTATTACTACTACTATTTATTTTTTATTGTTGTTACTGTTATTATTATTTTTTCGGTATTTTTTCCATTATTGTCATTATTATTAATAATATTATAATCATTTTCATTTTTGTATTATTTTATTTATTGCTGTTATATTATTATTATTAATATTATTTTATTGATACAGTGATTTGACTGTGGATAAGGATGTTTTCGGCACTTCACTTTGCATTGCAAAAACACTGTTTATGCATGGCCTCAAAAAATGACTGTCTTTATTAACATAAAGACAGAATGCAATTTGCTTAGAAAATGCTCCACATGAGCCACTTCTAATATTTAGTCCTCATGCATTTTTCTCTCTGTCTTTTTAGTATCCACTCAACAGCCAGATGTCAAGAATGGAGTCCTGTTTGATGAGCGGGTCTCCGCTTCTACACTCGAGCGCCGTGACCCCCCGATGGCCGGATGTGCCCTCGGCCAACAGCTGTTACTCCAGTCCTACCGTCCACACGTCACGCTACTCCACCGGAGACATGTACTCCCCTCTCGCCCCACGCAGGAACTCTGAATACGAGCACGCGCAACATTTTCCAGGATTCGCCTATATTAACGGGGAGGCCACGACTGGGTGGGCAAAATGATTGCAACCCTTGTCCAGGACAAGATGCCTGCCTGCGTGTGCAAAGCTGGACAGATAAACCAGCAGCAGCCCATATTTAACATAATTACAGAGAATGTATTCGAGTGGGAATGACGTTTGTGTCAGAGATGTTTTTATTGGTGTGGTCAGTGTTTACAGTGCAAGCTGCCAATGAAACTCTTTTCGAATCACAATCATTGTGAGAGTGACAAAAAGGCAGTGTCCCAGTTGTGCCTTTCCCTGCTTGTTTTTTATTTTTCTCTCACGATGAGCGTTATAAACCACTCACTCATTTACCGTGCAAAAGCTTTGATTGCTGACCTTGTTTCAACATTATTTACGCATCTCGCGGTGTTCTGTTACCACAGAACGACAGCATTTGACGTCAAGCGGTGATGTAAATGACACCATATTGGGGTTTTTGTGTCTAACATAAACACAACACATTCTCAGCACCAGGAAGAAATGCCTTAATATTTTATCTCAGAACGCCCTGTTGGTCAGCTGCCAGAACACGTACGTCATAGGAGTTCAAACAAATAAGGGCCACTTGTGTCAGTACTTGTTGCATGCGAATGTGAAAGTAAGATTTCTCATTTTACACAAATGCAGAATTACCCCAGCATGAGGCTGGGAGAATATTAGAAATCTTTTCTGTAGCTTTGTAACATTGTGTCCCTTTGCATTGTTTATCTGTGTTTGAACTGTATATCCAGTTTTGTATGATCTTAGGAAGCGAAAAGTGTTAACCTAGGTTTGTGTGTTCTTGAATGCACTCAAAGGTACTGTGGACCTATTACCCTATGGGTAGGAATAAAAAGGAAAGAATATGAAAATGTAACATTTATTATCTTTAGTCACTTTCTCTTGTAAATAAAAGCACTCAGTAACTTCTGTGGTGACAGCTGTTACCATGTAAATGATATATGTGGAATTATTTGTTGCCACATAAAGATTTTTTAAAACCCAGTTCATATGATGTTGTCTTGTTATTTGCATTTTTCACTCTGTCTGTATGTTTGGAATATCTATTTAGAATTTAATTGTGGGTGAAAACGTTTTAAATTTGAAGATTAAGGAAAATTTACCTTATTTTGTCTTTTCTGGAAAACATGTAAATATCTTTTATAGCTTCTGAAGGCCAGTGCTAAACGAAAAAAAATATGATATTTAGGCAAAATAAGAAAAATGTACACATCTTCATTCCGTTCAAAAGTTTTCACCCCCTGGCTCTTAATGGATCGTGTTTCCTTCTGTAGCATCAGTAAGCATTTGAACCTTCTGTAATAGCTGCATATGAGTCCCTCAGTTGTCCTCAGTGCGAAAATATGGATCTCAAACTCATACAGTCATTGCTGGAAAGGGTTCAAATACACAAAAATGCTGAAAAACCAAAGAATTTGTGGGACCTGAAGGATTTTTCTGAAAAACAGCTGGCAGTTTAACTGTCCAGGACAAATAAGGGACTCATGAACAACTATCACTAAACAAAACAAAAAAAAAAAAACAGCTGTGGATCATTCAGGTCACACCATAGTATTAAGAATCAAGGGGATGTAAACTTTTGAATGGGGTTATTTTTTATAAATTCAACTATTATTTTCTCTTCAGGTCAGTACTAAATAAAAAATAACATGCATTTTGTATGATCCCGCTTATTTTGGTAAAATAATTAACATTTAGCAGATTCTGCAAGGTGTATGTAAACTTTTGACCCCAACTGTATATTGCTATGAAGTACTGACAGGACCGAACACTAATTAAACTAATCAATATTGAATTTGTTAAACTTAAGAATTGTAAAAATAATTATGATAATAATAATGATTAATGCACTCAGACCTTTTAAATGATCACATATTGATAATTTGACTTATGCATATTTAATGGTTTTCACAATGTGTCATTAATTGGCCATATTGGCGGCACTGAGAATGGTCAACTTGCTGAAAATGGTCAATTATTATCATGTTTTGTTTTTTTTACTAATCAGTCAGACGGGAAAATCATTTGGAGTACTATAGACTAGCAAAAGTTATAACAAATCAAGGAAAAGTGTGCAACTATCTGAGGAACAAAATGCATTTGTGGTAGGCCAAACATTTCCATTTCCAACATTTCCAGTTAGGTAGGTGAAATATTAGGCTAATATCTTACTACTGCTCATACGTATCTTTACCACCTAATAACATTAGTTTGTCAAAATATCACGCCCTTTCCTGCTTACTATATGATTTAGCAGCTTCCACGCGTTTTTTTCCGTGATTTAGACACCATAAATTAGCAAACAACGTATTTAGCAGTACATTAACCGTGCAATCCATGCTGTTGTTTACATCCGAGTATCGCCAATATGGCCGTGACGTAAGTGCAAACCCTCCATGAAAAAAGATGCACAAAATATGAACCATTAAATGATATTTATGTTCTAAGTCATTGTAAATGTTGTTCCAGAAAACCTATTCTTAACATTTATGCAGCGTTTTATAAAAGAGGAACCTAAACATTTCCTGTGTTTTGGGACAAAACAAAAGTTGCTGGTCAGTAGTTTGACAGGTGGTAGTTGGTTTGTTGTTGGTCAGTCTACACCAGCTACCATTTAAGCACAGATTTTCCAGCAGAAGGGAAATGCTGTTCTGCCACTATAAAACTTCCAGTGCACAATAATTATTATTATATGGTCTAGTGAATTTGGACACAACCCAGGCAGCTTTAAGGAAATAAATACTGTATATATTTGCCACATGCCTTAGGGACTCTTGTATAAGCGTGTTGTCGAGAAACGTGACGTTTGACGTTGAACAGATGAGAGAAACTGAGGAGGTGTGTAACTCTCATCTTTACTGTTGTGAGGAGAAGGGCTGCAGTGTTTGTAAGTGGACGGCAAAAGCAACATTTAGAGATGAGTTTGACGGCTATTCTGTCAGAGATCGACGGTGGAGATGACAAGGGAGTTGAAAAGCTTTTGCAGAAGTATAACAGAGAGGTAAAGAGGCTGCTGTTAGCTTACCATCTCATGTTGTTTTAATGCGGGCTAGCAGTGGAGATATTAGCGAGTTAGCCGCCCGTTTTTCTAAATATACCTGGTGTGTGTGTGAACCTACAAAAAGATTTATAATCTCAGGACAGAAATACTTCGTTCTGAACTTTAAATATGTATTTACTTTATATTTAGTGATTAAAACCATGAGGCATTCGCACTGGGATCGTAAACTAGCATCCTCCAGCTGTTAGCCATGATACCAATATACCCAGCTTGACTGTTTTTAAACAGAAATACCTTATTTTTCCCCATGAATGAGCAGTGTGTGATATCTTTTAAGAAACGTGGTAACTGCAGACGGATGGAGTAGAAATAAAATATTGTTTGGGATGTTAATAGCTGTGAAAGGCTAAAGTAACGTTAGCTAAGCTTGACAGCTGTCAGACAGATAGGTAAAAGCAAATACTAATTTTGTTCTAACAGGTTTAACAACGAAACATGTCTGTATGGATTATTCTGATGTGAACAGCAACATCTATTAGATGTTTACTTTAAGATTTTAATGACGCTGAATGTTTTTCTTTTCTGGAGTAAATCTCAAGAGTACAAGATTTTCCTTTACCTGTTCCTATAGGAACAGTCTTTGGTAAACTAAACCACTGTTAGTTAAGTTGTAGTTAACAGTTTTCAGAAAGAGACTGGTACTGTTACTGTAATTCATCTAATTATGATCAAATTTATCATGGACAATCCATACCAGCTTAAGGAAAGTACCATATGTTTAATTAAATTGAGGTAAAGTACTTGCCCTGATGATTACTTACATTAATATCAAAATAGTTTTGTAATACAGGTTCACTAAAACATCATGTTTAAATATGCAAACAATGCATTATGTTATTAAATATGCACTAATTTGCATATATGTGACCCTGGACAACAAAACCAGTTATAAGGGTCAATTTGTTTTGAAATTGACTTATATATGATGTATGGTTTGTTAGGATAGGATAATATTTGGCTGAGATACAACTATTTGAAAATCTGGAATCTGAGGGTGCAAAAAAATTAAAACATTGAGTTGAAATGAAAGTTTTTAGCAATGCATATTACTAATCAACAGTTCAGTTTTGGTATATTTACAGTAGGAAATTTACAAAATATCTTCATGGAACATGATCTTTATTTAATATCCTAATGATGTTTGGCATAAAAGAAAAATCGATAATTTTGACACATTCAATGTATTTTTTGGCTATTACTACAAATATACATGGGCTAGTTAAGACTGGTTTTGTGGTCCAGGGCCACATATTTCTGGAACACAGACATGAATTAAAAGCCAGATATAAAATTGTTTCATTTTGTCAAGGTTTTTACAGAGATTTTGGACATCAGTCCATACATCAGATGATACTGTCAACAGCTAGTAAAAGAAAAAATCATGTGTTTAAGAGTAAAATGTTATATAAATCAGGCAAATTATATATTAACAAACCTCGCTAAAAATGTTAGAGCAAAATTTTATGCAATTGCAGTTGAAGTGATGTTAGTGCATTAAAAAAACCCTCATTTTGAGAAAATGGCCTTTAAAAATATATGTATTTTTAAAATAGATTAAGTGTAATAATGTAAACAATTACAGTAAATATGTATCTTGGATGTTTTATTTTTTAGCAGTCTGAAAGCAGACAAGAAAGCCAAAAAGTTGACCAATGCATAAAGAAACGTGATTTTGTAAGGCTTTCCTTAAAGTGGTCAAGCTGGTTTATAAACATAATAGCTGATCAACCAGCAAAGACCAGATAGAAACCAGCTACCAGCACAAAAGTGTGCAGCAAGATTAGTGAACTATTTTACACAGCTCGGACTTATATTGTCTCATTTCAGAACAGCCACACGTTTGCCTTTGACCACAAAGAGGAGGATGCACGAATTGTGAGTAACACATTTATGGTCTGTTTTGTTCATATTTGGTACGGTCCTTGTCATTTCTTGATCAGTGACCTCTTGTGCTTTGTGGTCCCTTCTGCAGAAATTGTGTCAGGGTCTTCTTACAGTCCTCCGTCGATCAGATCATCCACTTTGCCAAAGCACCTGCCTGGAAACCCTGCGCATCCTGTCCAGAGACAAGCGTGTACTTGGACCCGTAGCCACCAAAGACGGCATCCTCACTCTAGCGGGTTTGGGCCGGATCCACGTGGCAGGACACGATGGAGAGCCGTTAGAGGAGGCGCAGTCAGCAAAGGAGGAGAGGGTTGTGGTGGAGGCCCTCAAGTGCCTGTGCAACGTGGTGTTTAACAGCGGGCCGGCACAACAGGTGTGCGCCGACTTAAAATTGGCGGAGGGTCTGTGTGCACGCTTGCATTCGGTCAGCTCGTCCCATCACGAGGTGGGCCTGTTCTCTCTCCGGCTGCTGTTTCTGCTTTCCGCCCTGCGGACGGATGTGCGCGGCACACTTCGGAAGGAGGCGGGCACTGTGAGGCTGCTCACTGGCATACTGGAGCGCACCCTTGATGTCCGTTGGGTAGGGCCGTATGAGGCTGCGCCCCCTAATCCAGAAGCCCTGCCCATTTCCTTAGAAAACAACGAGCTTGCTATGGAAGCACTTAAAGCTCTGTTTAACATCACTATGTCTGATTCCAGTGATGAGGTGAGAGTAACAATACTGTGTGCCTTTTACAAACCTGCCTGATAAATTTACATCTACTGAGTTTACCTGTTGTGCAGTACACCGAAATTAAGGAAAGCCTTGCTGTTAAAGGGATAGCTCAAAGTTCTGTTATTATTTACTCACCCTCATGTTCAGCTTTCTTCTGCTGAACACAGAAAAGATATTTTGTAGAGGGTAGTTATTGACTTCCATACTATGGAAATCAACGGTTACCGTCAATTATTTGCTTATCAATATTTTTCAAAATATCTTCTTTTGTGTTCAATGGTTGAAACAACTTGAGGGTGAGCATATTTTAATTTTTGGGCGAACTACACTACTAGTCAAAGGTTTTTTAATGTTTTTTTTTTTTTTTTAATGAAGTCTCTTCTGCTCACCAAGCCTGCATTTATTTGATCCAAAGTACAGCAAAATTTTGAAATATATATTTACTATTTAAAATACCTGTTTTCGAATTAAATATATTTTAAAATGTAGTTAAATTCTGTGATTTCAAAGCTGAATTTTTAGCATCATTACTCCAGTCACATGATCCTTCAGGAATCATTCTAATATTCTGATTTGCTGCTCAAAAAAAACATTTGTTGTTATTACTTTGAAAACAGCTGAGTACAATTTTTTCAGGTTTCTTTGATGAATAGAAAGTTCAGAAGAACAGCATTTATCTGAACTAGAAATCTTTTGTAACATTACACATGTCTTTATCATCACATTTGATCAATTTAAAGCATCCTTGCTAAATAAAAGTACATTTCTATACTTTATTTAAAAAAAATGCTGATCTTTGGAGTTTGGATCTTCCTATTTATCAAAGAATCCTGAAAAAAATGTACTCAACCGTTGTAAATATTGATAATGATAATAATAATAAATGTTTCTTGAACAGCAAATCAGCATATTGGAATGATTTCTTAGAATTAGAATGAATTGGATTTTAAAATATATTCAAATAGGAAACAGTTATTTTAAATTGTAAAAATATTTCAATATTTTTACTGTACTTCGGATCAAATAAATGCAGGGTTGGTGAGTAGAAGAGACGTCTTTAAAAAATATTTAAAGTTTTACAGTTCAAAAACTTTTGACTGGTATTGTATATCTTCAATACTTTTTAAAAACTGGATCTGATTTGAATCGCATATGTATCTCACACACAAAAAAACGAATAGAATATTGCAAGGCTTCAGTTTCCTGTTATACTGCTGTTGAATAATTTATGCTGAGTGGAGCTAGTGCCTTTTACCTCCATCACAGTGAAGGAAGACAGGTTTCTTTCTCTTAAAGGGATAGCTCACGAAAAATGAAAATTCTGTCATTAATTACTCACCCTCATGTTGTTCCAAACCCGTAAGACCTTTGTTCATCTTCAGAACACAAATTAAGATATTTTTGATTAAATCTGAGCAACTACTGTGTTAAAGGGCCAGAAAGGTAGTAAGAGCATCGTTAAAAATCAGTGGTACAAAGTTAATTTTATGAAGCTACAGGAATACTTTTCGTGCACAAAGAAAACAAAAATAACAACTTCATTTAACACTTCCTTCGCTTCCTTGTCAGTCTTCGGTGCACGTTTACATAGAGGGAAGGGCCCAAAACCTATGTAGAAACAGATATGTGGCTGGGTGTTTTGTATGACTCAAATTTTCTTTAGAAAATGAAAACATCTGGTTTTAAATGCTAAAAGCTCCTACCCCCACCATTTCGCCAAGCAGACGAAATAACACCGGTGCATTCCAATGTTCTCAACCCTCTGGATGATCATTGAAGTAAGGCTAAGTGTGTCTCAATTGCCTGACCTTTTGTTGGTTTCGGTATGGATCACCTCGACATAAGATGCACTTACTTTTCTCAAGCCAGTGATCCTCTCAGTCGCTAAATCTCTCCATTGGCTCCAATCTCTCAGGTTGTTTATTTCTAAATGAAGCCCATGGTATTAGACTCTTTCTCTACTGCTATTATGAAAAACCTTTTTGTTTTAACGCTCATGCAATTTTTCCTTTATTTTGACAGGACAATGACCACCAGCTTCGGCTGATTGCGGGCATCATGAGACATCTCCTAATGCTCAAGACGCACACTGACGATAAAACAGAGGAGGCTCACAGGTACTTCCACACTAGAAGATTGACAGCTGAATCTAGTTCGCTCTGTATACTAGGCCTGTGTCTATTATATTTGCTTCAAAACCTGTATTCCAGCGAGCCAGAAAGCAAAAGAAATGCAAGTGAATGTGAATGATGAGATGTCTTCTCCAAGTGATTAATGACACACCCCTTTGCCCCGTCGAGACAGCTCAACGCATTCTGAAACTCCCACCCGTTTATTTGGGCTTGACTCATTGTGTCCGCGGTGGTGCCGTCACCAGCCCTTTCACACTTTCGGAATGCTACCCTCTCTCAATGCATTCTACAGCACTCTGAAATGACTAACTCTATGCTCCCCCTTTAACAAAGTGCGCTGAATGTGCTGAAGCAGTCCTGGTCAGTAGATGTGTCTTTGTTATTCAAATAATGCCCACGGACTGAACGTCCCCCTACCTCGCAGTGTTTTCAGAATGCCTGCTCATGTTTGTCTGTCGACATCACATTCCTAGAATGTGACATGAGTGTGCTGACTGTTCTTTTGTGTCGGAGAAGATTATAAAATGAACAAATGAAAGTAGCATACAAATATTTACTGTCTGTTTGTATGAGGTGCCTCCATGTGAGAAGTAGTTTGTTCCTATGATACAGCCAGACACAAAATTCAATTCGTGAACATGGGAAAGCTACTGAGATCAGTAATCTCTTTGACAAATGTGTATATATATATATATATATATATATATATACACATATTTTAACGGCTGTGATACTTACTTCATAAACAGGAAGAACAAATTGAGGCTTATGCATTTTATTATTATTCATATTTTTATTTAGCAAATTATAAAAACAAATCAATAAAGAAATATCACTATAACACTACTGAACTGAAGTATTTCAGAATTTTTTTAATTTATATAATTTATAGAAAATAATAATTATTATTATTGCAGCATTTTTGCATTCTAAATGGTTAATCATTTAAATTATAGTTAAATAATAATAATTATTGTTGTTGTTGTTTACATGAATTATAAACCATTTATATGCAAAAAAGTAGCATTAGTATGGGAATTGGGGAAACACATTAAATTGCATTTTTTATTGTTATTGTAATTCATATTTTTATTTATTTTAATCGCCGTAAAACTGTATGTGCATTATGTTATTTTAAAAAACAACAACAGGAAGAACAAATTAGGGAAAGGCATCAAATTGCATTAAAATATATATTATTATTAATAATGATAATTTTATTTATTTTTATTTATTTATCAAATGATAAAAATAAACAAATCAATAAAGAAATATTACTATAATACTACTGAACTGTGAAGTAATTCATAATAATAATTCATAATTAAATTTTAATAATTTAAATTTATATTTGCGAATAGTTGATCATTTATTTAAATAATAGTTAAATAATAATAGTTATTGTTGTTGTTTACATAAATTTGAAACCATTTCAATTGCAAAAATATTGCATTAAGAATAATAATAATAGTAATAATAATAATAATTATTATTATTATTTATATAAGTAATAAGTATTTAATAAATATTATTTTAATAGTTGTTGTTATCATTATTTCATATATAATAGGTACATATTATGATTTTATTGACATACTCTAATCATGAAGAATCATAAAACATGAATGGGATGAATTTATTGAATGAATTAAAATAGGTTCTGCATATTGGTAATCAGACAGTATATATTTCTGTGTGTGTGAAACTTTGTACTCAATCACAGCTTCACAGAAAAGTTCCTTTATTCCACATGTCGTATATTATGTTGTCATAATGCATTGTTTGCTGAACCTCATCATTTGTCATTTCTTCTAGTCATGCCATAAATCTCCTGAGTAACCTTCCTGTGCGGTGCCTGGATGTTCTGATAGACGTCCCTGTCCAAGGTGGGATAGAAACGTACGGTGGAAAGAACGTGGATGTAGTGCAGAAACTACTAGATTTTATGGAAAAGAGGATAGACAAGGTACTGCACTTCAGATGAACACCTGCATGTTGTTGCTCAGCCATTCCATTTGTTGCACTTGTTCATTCTTCGTGTGTATTTATCCACTCAGGGGATCAACTATAAAGAAGGCTTGACACCTGTGCTGAGTTTGATGACAGAGAGTTCAAGATACCACAGGGAAATCCGCAGATACCTCAAGGCCCAGGTGCAGGGTTGAGTCCATGCTCACTGTAATTCACTGCTCTCTAAACTGAGACTTTGCTTTGATGTTGCTTCTTCAGTGCTTTAGATTTCCAGTTAAAACAATAGTTACATACATTTTTGGAATACACCAAAAAATGAATATGTGCTGAAAATTGACTCACCCTCAGGCTATCCAGTATCTAGATGAGTTTTGGACATGTGAAGAAATGGATCCTCTGCAGTGAATGGGTGCTGTCAGAATGAGAAACTGCTGATAAAAACATCACAATAATCCACAAGTAATCCACACAACTCCAGTCCATCAAATAACATCGTGTGAAGTGAAAAGCTACGTATTTATAAGAAACAAATCCATCATTAAGGTTGCTTCTAGCCAAAATACGAGTCCATTATCCATAATAACACTTGCCCATGTTGTCCTCTCACATCATAGTACACTAGCGTTTTTGTTTAGAGCTTTTTTGGTCTTTTTAACTTGTGAACAGTGCTTGATCTGTGCATATTTCTCTCCTAATTCAGCTGAAGTGCATATATTTCTCCTGATTCAGCTGAAGTTAAAGTTTAAAAATATTTTAATGATGGATTTGTTTCATATAAACACAACTTTTTACTTTACAAGGCATTGATTGATGGACTGAAGCCGTGCTGATTAGTTTGGATTATTGTGATGTTTTTATCTGTTTAGAGTCTCGATCTGATGGCACCCATTCACTGCAGAGGATCAGCTGGCGAACAAGTGATGTAATGCTAAATTTCTCCAAATCTTTTCCAATGAACATCTTGGATGGCCTGAGGGGGAGAAAATGTTTATATTTTAGTGAACTGTTCCTTTAAATTAAATCTTTATTTGCTGATTAAATGTTTTCTTTTTGTTTGCTGTGCAGGTGTTGCCTCCCCTGAAGGATGTGAAGGAAAGGCCGGAAATCGGCGGCACTGTTCGAAACAAACTGGTGCGTCTCATGACGCATATAGACATGGCAGTGAAGCAGGGGGCTGCTGAGTTTCTCTTTGTGCTTTGCAAGGAGAGCGGTGAGAGTTCTGCTTGTTTTTAATGTATCTAAAAGTATATAAAACTGTTTTTATAAAACGCATTTTTGTTGCCATTTGTGAGCATTTTCGCTGTTTAACAAAATACAAGAATTAATATCGAATGAGCCAATTCATTTTTTCCTGTTGTTCATGTAATGCAGTAGATAATCTGTTGAAGTACACTGGTTATGGTAATGCCGCGGGACTGTTGATGGCACGAGGGTTGCTGGCTGGAGGCAGAGGAGAGACGCAGTACTCGTCTGATGAAGACTCTGACACTGAGGAGTACAAATCAGCCAAACCATTGTAAGTGCCTTTGTATGTATGCATAACAGCTGTTATTTTCCTAAAGGGATAGTTCACCCAAAAAGGAAAATTCTGTCATTAATTACTCAGCCACATGTCGTTCCCAACCTGTAAGACCTCTGTTCATGTTCAGATATTTTTGATTAAATCCAAGAGCTTTCTGACCCTGCCTAGACAGCACCCAGCTGACACATTCAAGGCCCAGAAAATAGTCTGTGTGACATAGGTGGTTAAACCATAATGTTCTGAAGCCACAAGAATACTTTTTGTGTGCATTCCTGCGTGTGGACAATTTTAATAATGTCCATACTACCTTTCTGGGCCTTGAACGTGTTCCGTTGCTGCCTATACAGGGTCAGAAAGCTCCAGGATTTCATGAGAAATATCTTAATTTGTGTTCTGAAGATGAACGAAGGTCTTACAGGTTTGGAACAACATGAGGGTGAGTAATTAATGACACTTTTCAGTTTTGGGTGAGCTATCCCTTTAATAGTTAATACATTTTATGATTTAGTACAGTACCATGTTTTTGTTCTGCAATCCTGCAGGTCTTTCAGAATTCATAGATTATAGTGACAATAATTTGTGTTTTTCAGCATTAACCCCATCACAGGTCACATAGAGCACCCAATGCCAAACCCTATGGATGAGATGACAGAGGAGCAGAAGGAATATGAAGCTCAGAAGCTTGTCAATATGATTGATGAATTATCAAGGTGGGATTTTATTTTGTCACAATTAAGCATTTATGTAATTAAAATGGTAAAAATTCTTAAATATAACAAAAATAGTTTAACACAAACATTATTTTCATAATTGTATTATTATTATTATTTAATATTTATTTTTTTTTATTTTATTGTATGCTAACTTGGCTATCAGATCAGTTTTTTGTCATAATTTCTCGTTGTTTTAAATGATATGGAAGCCTGTTTCCGCTACTGAATAAAAAAATATAGGTAATTGCAAGTCTTTATCTCACAATTCTAACCTTTTTTCACAATTTTAAGTTAACATCTCTCAATTCAGACTTTTTTCCCCTCAGAATTGTGAGATATAAACTCAGATTCTGAGTAATTAAGTCAGAATTGCAAGATATAAATTCGCAATTCTGACTTTATTTCTCAGAATTGCAACTGCATTTATAATTTGCAACTGCAACTTTATATTACACAATTCTAAGTGTTTATATTGACTTTATCTCTCACAATTCTCAGAAAAAAGCCTGAATTGTGAATTTGTATCACTGAATTCTGAGAAAAATAGGTGAATTGTAAGATAAAAAGTTTTTTTTAATTAATTTTAATTTTTTCACTTTTTGTTCAGTGGCGGAAATGGGCTTTCATAAAATGATCCAAATGTAAGCGTCAAAATTAAGATTTATTTACACACAATCCATTCATTTGGAAATTTAAGCATGCAGATATTGTCTGACGCTTCCATTTCCATTTATTCAGTGGTCAGTGTACATATTTGTGACCCTGGACCACAAAACCACTCATAAGGGTCAATTTTTTGAAATTGAGATTTATCACCTGAAAGTTGAATAAAAATTCTTTCCTTTGATATATGGTTTGTTAGGATAGAACAATATTTAGTTGAGATACAACTATTTGAAAATCTGTAATCTGAGGGTGCAAAAAAAAAAATCGAAATATTGAGAAAATCGCCTTTAAATTTGTCTAAATGAAGTTTAGCAGTGCATATTACTAATCAAAAATTAAGTTTTGATACATTTATGGTAGGAAATTTACAAAATATCTTCATGGAACTTCATGGATCTTTACTTAATATCATAATGATTTTTGGCATAAAAAAAAAATAGATAATTTTCACCCATACAATGTACCCGTGCTACTTAAAATTGGTTTTGTGGTCCAGGGTCACATTTTTTCAACATAAGCTTTAACATTGTAATTGTAAATAAGATATTTAAAGATGTTACCAATTTTTATTTTAATGCATGCCTTTTTCATTGCATTTGCTGCAGTGTAAATTCTGGGCATTATATTTTTACTCTTGCTCACTATTATTAGTCAATTTCTCTTTATGTTTTTCATCTTGTATGAGCCTGTTCATAATGCCCTCATAGATGACTCCATCCTCTAGAAGCATTGTGCTTGTTTTCTCATCCCCCTCCTCGGAGGCTCGATATGTGTGGGGCCGCATTCATGCTGACCTTTTCCTAAACAACCGGTGGCGTAAACTAGCGAGACACCGGTAAGAGGTGTAGGGCCGTTGCTCCGTCCGCGCTCCTTACCAACCGCTTCATTAAGACAAGAATCCTCCACCGCCATCCTCTGCCTCATTTACAGCTGGCCTTCCGCATTCAACTGGAGTCAATGCACACCGACCGGCCACCGCAGCCCCGCTGCATTAATTACCAGCTAATTGGCGCACACAGTGGGGTCGTGGGCTCAGGCTCTTTTGTACAATACACTGAGGGTTTATAATACATATATACGTGGTTCTCTTTCATACGCCGCCGTTTTATTCAGCCCGGGGTGGCATTGTCCTCGGACGTGAAGTGGTTTGAGACACTGGCTCATTTAGGGGTGTGCGTATGTACGTTAGCTGCTGGGCCGTGTTAAATAAGTTTGCAAACACAAGAGGACGCGCCATTGTCCATCCATAGGGTGTTTGAGTCGTAATGAGCAGCGTGTGCCTAAGAGAGGCAGATTCCTGTCTTTGAGAATGGATCCTCGTTCCTTCTGTCTTCCTCCTATTCTTTTATCAGCATGAAGGAGGTGTTGTGCGGGAAAGGGAGGAGGGCACTGGTGCTCCCCGCTACGGCTGCTGGGGAGACGCAACATGTCCATGGAGGAATTTCCCTCCCAGTGTCTGCTGCTTGACTTGCTGTCCAATTAGTACTGACTCTCCACCCCATATAAACAGAAACACAAACACAAAACCCTGCGTAAACTCACAATTGCTCAGTCTGCTTATCGGTGCATGTGCTTTTGATTAGATAAGAGATTGTCTTGGATTCTGGTTTGCGTTTTCAAGGGATGCAGAGGAATTGTCTTTGTTTCCTTCTTGTCAACTTAATATCTCGTTTACGCTCATCATGACGTGTGTTTGACGTCAAGGGCTTCTTTTCCAGAAAGTAATGCAGTCAATGCCTGCATTAACTGCATTATGAAAATCAGGGATAAGATAGTTGGAAATTAGGCATGTAACAGTACACAAAAATGACAGTTTGGTACGTATGCCTGTGGCTCTGTCTTTTAAATAAATTAAATTATAATTAAAATGTTCTAAAAAGAATTGACTCTAATTTTGTGAAATATTATTGCAATTTAAAATGACAGTTTGCTATTTTAATATATTTTAAAATAGAATTTATTCCTGTGATTTCAAAGCTGAATTTTCAGCATCATTACTCCAGTCTTCATTGTCACATGATCCTTTAGAAATTATTCTAATATGCTGATTTATAATCAAGGTTGGAAACAGTTGGGCTGCTTAATATTGTTTGGGACCTGTGATGCTTTTTTCATAAATAAAAAGTTAAAAAGAACAGTTACATAGTACACTACTATTCAAAGGTTTGGGGTCAGTAAATTGTTCTTTTTTCTAAAAGAAATTAATACTTTTATTTAGCAAAGATGTGTTAAGTAGTTACAAAGTCATAGTAAAGACTTATATTGTTAAAAAATATTTATATTTTGAATAATTGCTGTTCTTTTTTTTAAACTTTAAACTTTTTTTTAAAGAAAAAAGTATCACATGCTCCTTGTTGTATAAAAGTGTTGATTTCATTAAAAAAAACTATTTACTGACCCCAAACCTTTGAATAGTAGTGTATATTTTAACACAGAATTTCTATTTTGAATAAACAACTGTTCTGTTTTCTTTTTTGAACTTTTTATTTATGAAAAAAAGCATCACAGGTCCCAAAAAATATTAAGCAGCACAACTGTTTGATAATAAATCAGCATATTAGAATGATTAGCATGATAGAATCATATAGAATGATTTCTGAAGGATCATGTGACACTGAAGACTGGAGTAATGATGCTGAAAATTCAGCTTTGCATCACAGAAATAAATTATATTTTAAAGTATATTAAAATAGGAAACCAATATTAGAAATTGCAATAATATTTCACAATATTAAAGTTTTATTCTGTATTTTTGATCAAATAAATACAGCCTTGATTAGATTAAAAAAAAAAATGTGTGCAAGCATAAATTGCACATAAGTCACTTTACATTAGGTTATAAATCTAATTATGAAACTATGTTGATACTGCAATTTATTGTTGAAATGTAATAATTTACACTGTGGCTGTTAACTGTATAATGTCTAATGAAGTTTTATTGATACATCAACTGAAACAAACTAGAAGATCGATCTTGGGATTAAACAATCAATATTGGTCCTGTAAAATAAATATATATAAAACTAAGAGTTTCTGGACATTCTAGATGTGCAAAGGTTAAAACAATGCCGTATTAGTTAAATATACCAGTTGAATATACCAAACCGAAAGACCTGTATTGAAAATTTTCATTATGACATATATTTCATATATATCCTCTTACTCCCCTGTTGGAAACGTAATTTGTTACATTGTGTTTTTTTTTTGTGCAAATCTGCAGTAGTCATACCATTGATTAGCTCTTTATGAATCAAAATGTCCAAGTTTGTCTGTGTGTGAATGACATAAATGAATGCAAATGAGCTTTCTGCGGCTTTGATTGGGTAATGCTCTTAGAAATCATCTTTGGCCGTCCTTTGATTGGGTAATTCTCTGATGAATCATCTCGGGGTGCGTTGGTGACACACAGTGCAGATATAATTGGATTAGCGTGGAGGAGCTGCCGAGGCTTTGAAGAGATTAGAATGAGCACTGATCCTGTAATTAAACTGCAGGGTCGGGTGCTGGTGGAGGGGGTGGAAAGGCCGCTCTGGGATGGGAGGGGGGTTTAGGGTTGTGATTCCAAGGGCTCTTATGTGGCCAGATGTAAAGGCAAAGAAAGATGTTCTACACATCAACAGGCCTCTTTAGAGGACAGAACTGAATGCAGCTACAATGGTCAGTACAAAGGGTTTCTTTCAAATAGCAGGTGGATTGTGGTGACAAATTAGCGGCCTGAAAAACGAAATCGACAAGACGTGAGCACAATTAATCTGTGGAGGAAATGATGGTCACAGATTTTGTGCTTATTGTACTACTTTCATATTTATACCACTTTTACAAATATTAGACTTTTTTTTTTTGGTTGTATCGTTGGTTTTGTTGTTCTTCCGTTTCTTCCGCTCTTAAGTCTATGGCAGCCTATAGAACCGCTTGCGGGATAGTAGTGTAATTTGGCACACTGATAGAGGACAGAATCAACATTAACCATAACAAATTTGGAGTCTCTAACTCAAACTCTCTAGCGCCACTACTTGCCCAAAATTTCACTCATGTTTATGCTAATAACTTTTGAACCGTAAGGTCTAGAAGGAAAATCCAGATGAACACCAAAATTTTAAATTCGTAAAGGTTTTTTCGCTATTTTTAATAGTTTGAAAAACCTACTTTTTCCAACTCAACCTAGACGGCTTGTCTGATTTTCACCAAAATTGGCTCTGATCATCTTTAGACCTTGGTGGGAAAAAGTTGTGGAATTAAACTTGATTAGTCAAACCGTTCACAAATAACACTCAAACGAATTTGACGAAAAGCACACAAAAATGGATGTGAGGCTATATCTGTAAATCTTTGGCGTTTGGAGACCAAAATTGGTGGGTGTTATAACTACCATGACTTGAGGTTACCTGCACAGTTTCAGAGCAACGTCACCTAGTGGTCAGGAGATATGAAAATTTGCTATTTTTGCTTATAACTTAAACTTATAAACTTATAACCCTAAATGGTTTGGCCAACGTTTTTGCACTATTTTTAATAGTTTGAAAAACCTACTTTTTCCAACTCATCCTACACTGAAAAAAATAAAAAACACAATTTGTTGAGTCAGCTTAAAATAATTTGTTACCCTGCTGCCTTAAAATTTTAAGTTCAGTCAACTAAAATAAGTTTAGTCAACTTGAAATGTTTAGTTGTACTAAGTAACAACTTAGATATTTGTGTTTGCTAAACTTAACAGATGGGTAAGTAACTCAGCTGCCTTAAAAATTTTAAGTTGATTCAACTCAAATATTTTTAAGTTGTCACTTAGTATAATTTAACATTTCAAGTTGAATAAACTTTTTTGGAGTTGACTGAACTTAAAATTTTGAGGCAGCCAGGTTACAAATTATTTTAAGTTGACTCAACAAATTGTTCTTTTACAGTGTAGACGGTTTGTCTAATTTTCACCAAAATTGGTTCAGTTCAACTTTAGACAATGCTGACAAAAAGTTATGGAATTCAACTTGAATAGTCAAACCATTTTCAATTAACGCGCAAGCAAATTTGACGAAGAGCACACAAAAATGGTTGCGAGGCTATATCTCTGCAACGGTTTGGGGTTTTGAGACCAAACTTGGTATGTGTTATAACAAGCATGACCTGAGGCTATTTGCATACTTTCAGTTTGGCACCACCTAGTGGTCAGGAGATATGAAAAATTGCTTTCTTTGCTTATAACGTCTAAATTATTTGGCCAAAAATCAGGTCTCTTTAGATTTAGTGCAGAATGTCGAGTCAAACCATACCTAATTTTCCCATGTCAGCCAGCATTTTGTCATCAAATGCTATATTTTAAATCATATTATTAGAAGTTGTATTTCTAATTTTCAGCAATTTTTCTTAAAATCATCTTAAAATGGCTTTAATTACTCATTGTTCAAAAGTTTACATCCCCTTCTTCATTTATAATACTGTGTTATTACCTGTTTTTTGTTTAGGGATAGTTGTTCATGAGTCCCTTGTTTGTCCTGAACAGCTGAACTGCCTGCTGTTCTTCAGAAAAATCCTTTAGGTCCCACAAATTCTTTGATTTTCCAGCATTTTTGTGTATTTGAACCATTTTCAACGACTGTATGATTTTTCGATCCATCTTTTCACACTGAGGACAACTGAGGGACTCATATGCAACTATTACAGAAGGTTCAAATGCTCACTGATGCTTCAGAAGGAAAAACGATCCATGAATAGCCGGGAGTGAAAACTTTTTGAATTTGAAGATCAGGGTAAATGTAACTTATTTTGTCTTCTGGAAAGCATGTAATCTTGTGTAGCCTCTGAAGGACAGTACTAAATGAAAAATATGATATTTAGGCAAAATAAGAAGAATGTACACATCTCCATTCTGTTCAAAAGTTTTCACCCCCCGGCTCTTAATGCATCATTTGTCCTTCTGGAGCATCAGTGAGCGTTTGAACTATGTGTATAAAGTAAATCTAGATGAAATAGAAGTTTCTACTGATGTTGGTCATTTTTGCTGGTTGTATCTCGCTATATGCTTATTTGCATCTGACATTGTGAACATGCAAAGCACTAGTATGATACAACATGCAAACATACTGAGCTCTTGTTTGTTCTCTCTACAGGAAAGAACTGATCAGACCGATGGGAGTGAGGAAGGACGGCACTCTGGCGCCCCTAGGAGAGGCCATCCACGCATGCAGCTCTCCACCCAGCAGCGACTCCGACTCAGACTAGCAGGAGTTTCGTTCACCCAAACCCTCTAGGCACTGCTGCTGCCGCCGGCTGACCGCCACTGTCTTACCACCTGTCCCTTGCTCAGGGGATAGTTCAGTTATTTCCAACTGAGGTTTAAAATGCATGAGACATGAGAAGGCATGTCTTTCTAATTGGGACATGTATGGGGAACTGTGGAGTGAGCAGAGAGAGAGATATACGGTTGTCATCAGACGTCAGATATAATCGAAGTGACTGTTTAAGATGGAACTGTTAAGTAGGAAGTTACACAACATATTCACCTGTCTGTGAACAAGTAAATGCACTTGGTCTATAATTATGAAGTATAATAACATTTACCCTTAAGAAAAGCTGTTCATTTAGGTTTGTATTAATCAAATGGTTTGTGGAAGTTGCTGGTTCACAGATGGAAGAAACCGGTTTTACAACGTCTCAAAATACTTGAATGTCTTTTGAAATGTTATATGCCAAGACAAGCCATGAGATCATTTATGTTAAGAAAAATATTTTTTCTTGCACTTGATTGTTTGTGCATTTAATTTTTTTTCCCACCACTTATGCCTGGAGTTTCAAACAAGTGTCTTTTCTAATGTCCTATATTATTTTTAGCTACACAATTTTCTATATATTATGTATTTTTTCCTTTTAATGTTATTGGAGATGTTTTTTTTTCTTTTTCTAATGAATGTTAAGTTTTCTACACAAGAGATAGCATGTAATAATTAAATTCAGATTTTCTAAATATTTCTGGTTATTATCATTGATTTAAAAGCTTGTGAATATTTTACAAAGTCCAGTACTCATCTTATACAACCACTATAAGATCAGTAAAATAAAGGGGCTTTGTTTTATAAAATGTTCATTTTTAATTTCCTTCTGTTTTTGCATTTAGATTCTTTGTTGATTTTCATTTCAGACAATCATTTGCAATAAATGAAAAACAAAACTATCAGTGTCAAAACGCTCATTGCATGCACGTTACAAAATCTTTTTGTGATTTTTGTCTGTGAATATAAAAATGCTAATTTAAAACATCTAATCCTAGTTTAAATACTTCAAGATTATTTCACATGAAATCAGGGATTGACCGATTATAAGCATTTTTTTGTGGTTATCAGTGTGTCATTTTAAAACATTTAAAGAAAGCTTTTATCAGAGCCTGCGTTAGTCTTAATTTTGACATTAATTTTCGTTTTTACACCAGACATGCATATTGGTTCAAAATATTGGTTATCGGTCTGCTTGATATGCAATATTTAGTATCGCAACCCTGAAAAACACATATTGGTCGACCCTTACATTAAATATGACCAGCAGAGAAAAAAAAATTACATTCAAATATGTGGTACATATAATCTCACTATTCTTTTTTTTTTACACAGAATTGCGAGATAAAAACTAGTAATTCTGGCTTTTTTTTCTTTTTTCTCAGTTCTAATTTTTCTTTCAGATTTCTGACTTTTTTCTCAGAATTGAGATATAATCTTATTAAAACTTGATCTTATAATTGTGAGTTGTCAAATTTAGAGGAAAAAAAAGCTGTGTTCTTAAAATTGCGAGTTTATATCTCAATTCTGACTTGACGCAATTGCGAGATATAAACTTGCAATTCTGAGAAAAAAAGTCAGTTATTAGTTCTCAGAATTGCGAGTTTGTCATTTTTATGGTTATTGGCGTCGATCATTTTCAAAACCGATTTGCCGATAAAACAATTTAAAAGCATTTAAAGAACATTTTTGTCAGAGCCCTTGATATTCCTAATTTCGACAATTTTCACTTTTACACCAGATATACAAATTGGTTCAAAATATCGATTATCATGCTACTTGATCTGTAATAACTGGTATCACTATCAGCCTTGAATCTCACAATTGTACGAAATATAGTTAGAATTGCAAAATAAAACTTGTAATTCAGACTTTTTTTCCCTTGCAAATGCAAGTTCTCACAATGACTTTTTTCTCATAGTTTATATAAAGTTTATGTCTCAATTCTGACTTTTCTTGTAATTCTGACTTTGCTAATCAGATTTATGAGATATAAACTCACAATTATGAGTCATAAAGTCCAAGTGTGTTTTGACCTAATAACAATTTTTTGTTATAAATTCAGAATTGCGAGTTTGTCATTTTCAAAATCGATTTGCCAGTTAAATAATTTAAAAGCATTTAAAGTTTTTCATCAAAGCCCTTATTCTATTTTTGACAATTTTCATTTTTACACCAGACATACATATCAGTTCAGAATATCGAGTTGCATGTACCCAGTTGCAGTTCTGAGAAATAAAGTCAGAATTGCAAATTAAAATTTTTGATGTTAACTGTCAATTGTGAGATAAAAACTTGCAATTCTGATTTTTTTCCTTGCAATTGCAAGTTTATATTTCACTTAACTCACAATTGCATGTTATAAATTTACAATTCTGAGGGAAAAAAGTCTGAATCTTGAGTTTATCTTGCAATTCTGACTTTTTTTTTTTGTTTTTATTTCTCAATTTGTCATTTTAGTGGTTATCGCTATGTCATTTTAAAAAACGATTTGCCGATAAAAATTTTAAGCATTTAAAGAAATGTTTTTGTCAGAGACCTTGTTATTCTTATTGGTTCAAAATATCGGTTATCGGTCTATTTGATCTGTAATAAACTGTATCGACATCGGCCCTAAAAAAACATATCTGTCAGCCCTTACATTAAATATGACCAGCAGAGGAGAACAAAAAATATTAAGTTACATGATATTGAATTCTGTTGCAATTGCACATTATAAACTTGCAATTCTGACAAAAAGGCAGAATTATGAGTTTGTCTTTATTTCTCAGAATCACAAGATTTTCATTTTTATGGTTATTGGTATCAGTCATTTTCAAAATTGATTTGCCGATAAAATAATTAAAAGCATTATTGTTAGTTATTATTACTTATTGTCAGAGCTGTTGTTATTCTTAACGTTGACAATTTTAATTTTTCTGACATATATCGGTTCAAAATATCGGTCTACTTGAACTTTAATAACAGCCCTAAAAAAAAAAAAAAAAAAACCACATCAGTCAACGCTTACATTAAATATGACCAGTAGAAGAGAAAATAAAAAAAAATAAATAAAAAAATATATAAAATATTAAGTACAATATTAAGTTAAATGATACTGAATTCAACTGTTGCTTCAATATTTAAGATCACATAATTCAGTGCGAAATTGTTTTAAATTCAAAATAAAATAAAAAAATAAAATAAAATATTCCCTTGTTGAACAGATTGGGTGTACACAAAAATCAAAAACAAAACTGAAGAGACAGAGCTATGAATATTTATTAAATACCATAAGATGCAATTTTTATTATCAGCATATGATAAAAGTACATACAAAAAAAGCAGCATTTTAATATTCAGAAGTACAAATGGTAAGAATGTTAAGAACAAACAACGCAAGCTTTAACTACTGACAAATTAATCATATTTAACTGGAGAGGCACAGGGTCCCATTTTAAACAAAACAACCATTCCATGAGTCAGAAACACTGATTTACAAGACAGCTGATAAACATGCTTCAACCAAACATGGCAAACTGCATATATGAAGAAATTAAATGAAATGGACTAAAACATTTAATAGGCATTCTGGCTTTTGTCCATATTTTTCAAAATGTGCCCAAATCCCTGAGGGACATGAACAGATATGATCACAGCAGTGTGGTAATTACCAGCTACTTCACTGATCCTGTGCAAAATCAAATTGCGCTCACAGCCGTTCTCATACAGAACCTCACACACTCACACACACGGAGCAGCAGGATATTGGGGTTCTTTGTTGCTGACCAAAGACATTTATTAGAATTTTGGGGGGGTTGGAGCTCCCGCGTGGAGGCTGCAGTGCCTGTGAAAACACACAGTGGGGGCACTGCACACTTGGGAGGTCACGCCTCCCATGCTAATTTAGCACTGTTCGCTCACTGGGGCCAAACCAAATGACTTACAACCAGCAAACAAATATATAGATGTACACATTTACATACAAACGTACATTATTTCCAGTCTCACACATGAATTCTGCACTACCATCCTAAAATCTTGAATACGGTTTGTAGAATGCTAAAGGAACCTTATAACACATTTTGTCTTGTCCAGAGATAATTAGCAGTCCTAAATTAAAAGTGCCACTAGTTTAGTTTTCCTGTAGTAACAGGGTCTGATAAAAACTACAGTGGATAAAGTAGATATTTTGGCATTCTAAAAGGGCCATATCTTTGAATCATGTGTTTCCTCCACTGAATTTAAGAAAAAAAAAAAAAAAAAAAAAAAAAAAAAAAAAAGGCTGCAATAACCTTTTAATCTTGCAATTCCTGTTTTTGTTTTTTTTTTTTTGTATTGCATGATACAAACTCACGTTTGCAAGGAAAGTCAGAATTGCAAGTTTTTCAATCTCGTAATTCAGACTTTTTCCCCTCAGAATTGCACAATACAAACTTGCAATTCTGACTTTGTGCTATAAACTCAAACCTTGTGTGCTATAATCTCAAACCTACGAGCAATACTCAGCATCGCAAAATAACTTGCAATTCTGAATTTTATCTGAAGTTTTTCCTCAGAATTGTGATATATATTCAAAACGAGAGAGATTTGCAAAATAACTTGCAGTTATGACTTTACTTCTTGCAGTCGTGAGTTTATATCTTGTAATTGACTTTTTTCCTCAGAATTCATGATACAAACACTGACCTTTTTTTTTTTTTTTTTTTTAGAATTGTGCTATAAATTCAAATCTATGAGAAATAGCCAGAATTGCAATTTTGTCAATTGTGTGATATAAACTCACAATTACGAGAAATAAAAACTCACAATTTTGACATTTTTCCTCACAAATACAGACTTTTTCCTCAATTGTTTTTTTACTCAGATTGCGAGATACAAACTGGCGTTTGCGAGAAAAGTCAGAATTGAGTTTTTAAATCTAGTTATTGACTTTTTCCCTCAAAATTGTGATATAAACAACTACAAGACAGTCAGATTTGTGAAATACCTTGCAATTCTGACTTTATTTCTCACAATTGTGAGTTTATATCTTGTAATTGCCTTTTCCCCCTCAGAATTCGTGATACAAACTCACAATTCAGACTTTTTTTCCTCTCAGAATTGTGTGCTATAAACTCAAACCTATGAGAAATAGTAAGAATCGCAAAATAAAAACTTGTAATTTTTTTTTGCCAGAATTATTTGATAAAAGCTTATAATTATGAGAAAGAAAAACTCAGAATTTTGACATTTTTCCTCACAAATGCAAGTTTGTATCCAGCAAATCGGACTTTTTCCTCGCGATTCTTTTTTGTTCCCCTCAGAATTGTAATACAAACTCACAACTGTGAGAAGTATAGTCAGAGTCGTGAGATAAAAACGGGCATTTCTGACTTTCTCATAATTCTGACTTTCCTCAGGATTGTGTGATAAACTCACAATTGAGAAATAAATCAATTGCGAGACAAACTCAATTCTGACTTTCTCAGAATTGTGATATAAACGCGAAACTATGAGAAATCATCAGAATCGCGAGATAATGCGCAAATCTGACTATTTTCTATTCTGAATTTTCTATTCTGTGATGTAAACTCACAATCACGAGTTATAAAGCCAGAATTGTGAGAAACAAAAAAGTCAGAATTGCATGATATAAACTCACAATTGCAAGAAATTGTCAAAATTGTAAGATAAGTCAATTAACTTTTTTAAAATCTAGTGGTCAATCAGGATGCGCACAAATTACATTTACAGTAAATTACAGTTCTCTGCTTATCCATTACAGCCTTTCAATAATATTATAAGTGCCAGAATTTAAGATATCCAGATGTAGGTTTTCAGTCAAAATGAGCAGCAGACACTACACAGATAATTTGTTAGATTTAAAATAAATCTAATCCCACCAGAAACGTGGCCAAGTTTCACTGTTTGGTCAAACATGGCTGTTGCTGTTACTACTGGTATGAACACTGACATACATAAAACATTCAGATGTAATGACATACATAAACATCACTGTTGGTTTTGAACCCTTGCCAGGCCTCCAGTGCCATAACCAGTGATATTTCAAACTTACAGAGCACGTCTGTGGATGATCTTAGTGCATGCTGTCAGTCTCTGAGGAGTCACTGTTGTCACCGCTGCTATTGCTGGGGTCAGTATAAGAACAAAGGCCATTTTCATGACTGTTCATCAGGTCTTGGATCTCAGTATGCCATCCTAGGATCTCGGCAAGTTTTCGGACAGAATCGGAGAGATCTCCCAGTTCCATGTAGTCGCACCTCCTCAGGGGCCTCCGTTCAAAGGGCCCGACTGGATCACGGTTCAGCAGCAGACGAGGCACGGTGGACTTCACTGTGTTGACCAGGCTGGCGAAAGGCTCAATCTACCACAAAGCAAGACGATTCAAAGATTAAGTATGACGTAAGACATTTCCCTTGAGAGCTGTTTGATAAATATAGTATATTTAACTATATCATACAGAAATAAATGCAATAAAATGTACTAAAATGGACCATAAAGACTGTTACAAAAGATTTCTATTTTGAGTTTCTATTCATCAACCTAATCCTGAAGGAAAAAAAAAAAAAAAAAAAAGGTTTACACAAAATATGAAGCAGCACAACTGTTTTTAAACATTGAAAATAAGAAATGTGTCTTGAGTAGCAAATCAGCATATTACAATAATTTTTGAAGGATTATGTGACACTGATAACTGAAAATTCAGCTTTTCCATTACAGAAATTATACTTTAAAATCATTATATAAAATACCCATTTTTAAAAAGTTGTAATATTTCACAATATTAGGGTTTTTACTGCATTTTTAAAAAAAAAAAAAAAAAAAAAAAAAAAAAAAAAAAAAAAGGCCGCCTTGGTGAGCATAAGACTTCTCAAATATATAATTAAAACAAAAACAATTTTACAAACTCCATTTTTTTTTTAAATACTAAAAAGATAAACAGTCAATTTATTTCTATTGTAATAATTTTTCACAATATTTGGGGTTTTACTGTATTTTTATTAATGAAAAAAAAAAGAGAATATTTTACACTTTTCAAAAGTGAAAAATTATAAATAAATTAATAAAACAAATCTTAAATGTTTTAACTCCAAATTTGTAATTACTATAAATAAAATAAACTGATATTAATAAATTATATAAAGTCAGTTTAGTTCTAATAATATTTCACAATATTATGGGTTTTACTATAATTTTAATGATAAAAAAAAAAAAAAAAAAAAAAAAAAAGTATTAGGGGATTAACTATTTTTAATAATATTAAATAAATAAATAAATAAATAAATAAATAAATAAAGAAAGAAAGAAAGAAAGAAAGAAAGAAAGAAAGAAAGAAAGAAAGAAAGAAAGAGAAAGAAAATATCAAAATTTTACAAATCTCCAAACTTTTAATTACTATGAAGAAAAAAAAAATTTGTGAGATAAACAGTCAGTTTAGTTTTACTGTAATAATATTTCACAATATTAGGGGTTTTACTTTATTTATTTATTTTTTTAAATGCTGCCTTGGTGAGCAAAAGACTTATTTCACCAAAAAAAAAAAAAAAAAAAAAAAAAAAAACACACACCAACAACCTTATATTTTTCAAACTCAACTTGTCATTACTATTATAAAAATATAATGTGGTACATGAATTTTTAGTACAAATTTTCCATTCTACCCATGGAACAAAGTAATATTATTAATAATAATATAAACTTAAAGCACTCATAAACGCTGCATGTATAAAAAGTAAAATAATTAGCCTAAATAAATAAATAAATAAATAAATATTTTGTTTTAAATATTTCCTCCACCTTTAAAGAAGTGCCCATTATCATAAGAAGATCAGCTTTTGGGAAATCTTCAGCATGTTGAAAGTATTTTTCTGGCAAATCTTCTCCAAAGAAGACGACATTAGGTTTGACCGCCCCGGCGCAAAACGTACAGATGGGAACGTTGCCGTTCATTATAGCTTGCTGATATAAAAAAAGAAAGGAAAATTATGTAGTATGCACTAAATTGTATAAATTCACTATTGTAATTTAGATCACTCAATCTAATTTAGATTACCTTGGCTTCCTCAGCAGGATAAGGCGTATAGCAGAGGTGGCAGGCAGCAGTGGCAAAACTCCCATGAGCCTCCACAAGTTTGTCATCTGGAATACCGCACACTAGAGAGAGTACGGCACAACTTAAAATACAGCACTGCAAAGTTAACTAACGATGTCACATTTTAATCTTACATTTTTCGAGTCCATCGATGTTCTGAGTGTACATGCGGAGCAGCAGGCCCTTCTGATGCAGCATACGGATGAAATAGTGAACGTAGTTTGGTCGGTGGTGTCCTGGGTACAGCTCTTTAGCCAGTGAGAAGAAAGGATGAGGGTTGTCTGAGAAGTAGTCGATGTTAAAGATGGCCTCTGGGTAAGGGATGTCATACTTCGCAAGGTTTGCATAAAGACCCGTCCCTGGCGTCCTGATACAAAAACACTTGTTAGTTGAGTGAAACAATGATTTAGGAGTAGTTTGAAGGTTTTGAGTGAGTATCCACCTGAAGTCTGGTATACCGCTGGCCGTGCTGATACCTGCTCCAGCAACCACCACAATGTTTCGCACCCGACCAAGCTTCATCAGGCGGCCTATAGTTCCCAAAGCCCCACGTGGGACAGAGCTGCCAGACGGTGAGGAGAGAACGGCCTTAGTGCTGGGAGACGAAGTCTGGTGGGACTTGCCTTTCCTAAAGAGAAGGGGGAAAAACAAGCATGCTAAAAATTATCTTTGGGTTTTCAACACAGATATGCATCGTGGTTCTCTAGTGAATGCGTGTCGAAGACTGACACAGAAGAGCAGAAATGGTTGAATAAAGTTATTTTTGTATTCTTTGAGCACAAAAAGCATTCTTGTAGCTTCATAACATTACGGCTGAACCACTGATGTCACATGGACTATTTTAATGGTGTGCTTACTACCTTTCTGGGCCTTGAACGTGGTAGTTGCGTTGCTGTCTATGCAGGGTCAGAAAGGAAAATAATGTTGCCTTGTTTTAAACTATTATACATTTCATGAAATTATGCTACAACATAAGGTTGTGGTCTCACCGTGCTAATGAGGCCTGTTGTTCACTCACGCTCATGAGGCTGAGGTCATCGACCAGGCCTGAATCTGTAGGTTTTGTGCGCTGAGAGTCCTGAGGGTTGATGGAACTGCGAGTCACCCTTGCGACCCCGGAGGGAGCGATCCTTCTGTCCCGACTCGACTTCGCCTTGCTCATAATTACACCTGGAAAAGAATATTACATTTATATATTTTTATTTATTTATTTGTATACTATTAGAAATCGAAGTATACACAACTAGATTTTCAAAAAAAGAAATATCGGTCCTTGTAAGACTACAATAACGTTAAAGATTCAAGTAAGCTTAGGTTTTATGCAAAGCTGATGTAGAATGATTTCTAAAGAATCATGTTACCAATTTATTCCTGGAAATGTAAATTTTAATTTTAAAAAATAAGATAAAAAATATTTCTATTAATAATTAGTTAAGTTGTAATGTTTTTACTGTGATTTTGTTCAATTTTAAACGGTTTTAATTAATTTAAATTCTGACTGCAGCATTTACATAAAATCTATTGACCCCCAAAATTTTTAATTACTACACTGCAAAAAAATGCTCTTAGTTAGATTTTGTCTTGTTTCCAGCCAAAATATCTAAAAAAATTTTAAAAATCAAGAAGGATTTTCTAGACAAGTGAAAATTGTCTTTCAGAAAAAAAAAAAAGTCAAAATTAAGTGACAATGGAGTAAGCAAAAACTCACTTAAATTTGATGTCTTTTTTCTGAAAACAAGACAATTTTAGCTTGTCTAGAAAATCCTTCTTGATTTAAGAATTCTTAGATATTCTTAACTGAAAAGCATTTTTTGCAGTGTACACTCCCAGGAGGAGAGGGGGGAACAAAAAAAACAATAAGCTTACTGTTAAAAAAATAAATAACCAGTCATTTAAATATGCAAATATTTTAATTACATAATTTTCAAACTAGAATCATAAATGTCTTAAAGCTGGGATACAAGATCATTTTTAGAAAAAGAAGGGGGCGGGGGGAAATAAAAAAAATAAGTTACTCACACTACCAGTCAAAAGTTTTTGAACAGTAGGATATATTTATTTTTTATTTTCTTTTTTTAGTCTCTTCTGCTCACCAAGCCTGCATTTGTTTGATCCAAAGTACAGCAAAAACTGTAAAAAATTTGAACTAATTTTACCATTTAGAATAAGAGTTTTCTATTTGAATATATATTAAAAAGCAATTTATTTCTGTGATTAATGCTAAATTTTCAGCATCATTAGTCCAGTCTTCAGTGTCACACAATCCTTCAGAAATCATTATTAACAGTTTTTAGGATTCTTTGATATATTATATTATACTATGTTATATTATATTATGTTGTGCTATGTTATGTTTAAAAAAAAAAAATAAAAAAAAAAAAAATTCAGCATTTAGCTGAAATAAGCATTTGATTTCTGAAGGATCATGTGACTGGAGTAAGGATGCTAAAAATTCAGCTTTGAAATCACAGAAATAAATTGCATTTTAAAATATGCAAGACATTTTTTATAAATGGCAAGAAATATTTCAAATTTTTGCTGTATTTTGAATCAAATAAATGCTGGCTTGGTGATGGTTTAAAAAAAAAAAAAAAAAAAAAAAAAAAGCTTACTGTTCAAAAACTTTTGACTGGTAGTGTATATTAAATCACATAAAAACAGTAAAGAAAGAGAGACAGCATGGACAGGTTATAATCATCAAATAGAATATGTTAAGCAATTATAGCAGAATTATTTGCAGAAATGATCAAGAACAGGGCATCTTGCACATAAATGTGTTCTAATAAAAAAAAAAAAAGGGGAAAAGTTACACACTTTTTTTTTTTTTTTTAAAACAAAGATGACGTTATTTGTTTGTTGCTTTTCTTAACCCTTTCCCAATTAGGTTCATCGCAATGTTTAAGAGTAATTAAAATCATAGCAGAGCTCTGCTGTATCTTTCTTTTGGCTGGCGTAAAGCTACAAAGTATTAAAACCGTCAAGCCCCAACAAAGCTAATGGTTGTAATATATTTAATGTGTCCCTCCACTTTGGTTCAACAGCCCACAGCTGTGGCAGCTTTACGACTCAGGGAAGGGGAACGGGTACAAGAGATGGAGAAGAGGGGGGTGAAAGTGTCCAGGATTGACTGTGTGTCAACAAACCCAGCTGGAGGAGAAAGGAGGAGGCCATTTAGACCAAAAAAAGGCGAGTGAATAGAGATAGATGATGCAGAGGTAGAATCCAATAAAGAGAGTTTGTGGGAAGCGAGAGGTGAGGAAGATGCCTGGAGCCCTGAGAGGCCATTTCTCAAGCCTTTGACGTCTTCTAAGGATGAATGACGGACGATGACTGGGACGGAGGGAGAGAGAATAAAAGGTAAGAGGATTGGATACAAAAAGATACATCCAATAAAACAAGGCCTGCGTCAAAGCACACAAACGCGATAAGACGGGCCTTTCAATGACGCACCTTATCACAGCCGAAAGGGGCACAGTTATCACATTCACAATGACAATGGGTCAGTGTGCGGAGTGATAAACAACTACCAGAAGCTGTAGGATGCTGAACAAAATCTGGCAACCTGCAAACCAAAAAGGCTATAAGCGGCTATAACTCACTTCAACTCACCAGATGAAACTGAATTAGTCATTTGTTGGTCATTTAATCTTCTTAAGCGCATCAAGGCTGGTCCTTATGAGATTCCCCTCTCCCACCTCTACTGCTGTAATGGCTACTCCCACAGAACTATTAAAAACTACAGGGGATGAGAGGTCACTGCCTTTGCCTCCCCGCTAACCACAGAGACACTGCTGCGCACATCCAATATTTCACAGCTGAGCTTATTAAAACTCTCACAAACAGCATGGAGAAGTAAATAGTACAATGCATTTCTGTTCAGTCACAATCAGGGACTCTAAATGCATAAAAACTTGTCCTTAAGTGTGAATCACTTAAGGCACCCAACAACCTAACTTTAAATTATCTGTTTTACAAACAAACAGCAAGCTCCAGGCAGAGTGAATTCCAGGAGGCACTCATTAAATATTAATTTCAAAGGCCAGATTGAAGTACATGATATAACCCGAATATAAAACACACACACAAAACCAAAAATCTTATTTTGTAAAAGTGATGTTTCTCAGAGTATTTGTCTCCTTGCTCTTTTTGTTGTGATGTTCTGAGCGGCTGGGTAAAATATAAATTTTCCATTTTAAATTTTTACAAAACACTATTGATTCTTAAATCCCAAGCACCGATTAGTTTAGCCTGTTTTCAGTTAATGAACTCAACATTGTAGCGCAACTCCCATTAAAATAAATTGTAATAAGCTTTGTACTTTGTTGCTTTTGATAGGAAATAAAGTTTCAGATTATAAATTCTGCCTATTTTATTACAGTATTAATTAAATACCACTTCAGCGTGGTTTAATGTGGATTGACAGATCGCTGTAACTCAAGAGAAGCAGGTCACTGAAGGACAAATGATCTGACCTAAATATAAAACACTCAAAAAACAAATATATATTATATTATATTATATTATATTATATTATATTATATTATATTATATTATATTATATTATATTATATTATATTACATTACATTACATTACATTACATTACATTACATTACATTACATTACATTATAAATATAATAATAATAATAATAATAATAATATTTTAATATTATGTAGCTCAGAGTATTTGTCTCCTTGCTCAAATACAAAAGTACAACTTGGCGACATCCTGTTTCATGTAATCACTCAATCAGCATTTCAACTGCGGAAAGACATCAATACATAACAGCTTGTAAACAATGTCATGTAACATAACATTTACCCCAGGGGAAAAAAAACAAAAAAAACAAAAAAAACAAAACAAAAAAGAAAACAATCCCTCTTATCTTGTAAAATTGATAGTGATGTAGCTCAGAGTATTGGTCTCCTTGCTCTTTTTGTTGTGATGTTCTGAGCGGCTGGGTAAAATATAAATTTTCAATTTTAATTTTTACAAAACACTATTGATTCTTAAATCCCAAGCACCAATTAGTTTAGCCTGTTTTCAGTTAATGAACTCAACATTGTAGCGCAACTCCCATTAAAATAAATTGTAATAAGCTTTGTACTTTGTTGCTTTTGATAGGAAATAAAGTTTCAGATTTCAAATTCTGCCTATTTTATTACAGTATTAATTAAATACCACTTCAACGTGGTTTAATGTGGATTGACAGATCGCTGTAACTCAAGAGAAGCAGGTCACTGAAGGACAAATGATCTGACCTAAATATAAAACACTCAAAAAACAAATATATATTATACATTATATTATATTATATTATATTATATTATATTATATTATATTATATTATATTATATTATATTATATTACATAAAAATAATAATAATAATAATAATAATAATAATAATATTTTAATATTATGTAGCTCAGAGTATTTGTCTCCTTGCTCAAATACAAAAGTACAACTTGGCGACATCCTGTTTCATGTAATCACTCAATCAGCATTTCAACTGCGGAAAGACATCAATACATAACAGCTTGTAAACAATGTCATGTAACATAACATTTACCCCAGGGAAAAAAAAAAAAAAAAAAAAAAAACCACAAACAAAAGAAAACAATCCCTCTTATCTTGTAAAATTGATAGTGATGTAGCTCAGAGTATTGGTCTCCTTGCTCTTTTTGTTGTGATGTTCTGAGCGGCTGGGTAAAATATAAATTTTCAATTTTAATTTTTACAAAACTATATTGATTCTTAAATCCCAAGAATCGATTAGTTTAGCCTGTTTTCAGTTAATGAACTCACCATTGTAGCGCAACTCCCATTAAAATAAATTGTAATAAGCTTTGTGCTTTGTTACTTTTGATAGGAAATAAAGTTTCAGATTTCAAATTATGCCCATTTTATAACAGTATTAAACAATAAATACCATTTTGATGCGGTTTAATGTGGATTGACAGATCGCTGTAGTTCAAGAGAAGCAGGTCATTGAAGGACAAATGATCTGACCTGAATATAAAACACTCAAAAAAAAAAAATAAATAAATAAATAAATAAATAATAATAATAAAAAAACCTCTCTTATTTTGTAAGTGATGTTTCTCAGAGTATTTGTCTCCTTGCTCTTTTTGTTGTGATGTTCTGAGCGACTGGGTAAAAATATAAATTTTCAATTTTAATTTTTACAAAACAATATTGATTCTTAAATCCCAAGCACCGATTAGTTTAGCCTGTTTTCAGTTAATGAACTCAACATTGTAGCACAACTCCCATTAAAATAAATTGTAATAAGCTTTGTGCTTTCTTTCTTTTGATAGGAAATAAAGATTCAGATTTCAAATTCTGCCTATTTTATTACAGTATTAATTAAATACCATTTTAACGTGGTGTAATGTGGATTGACAGATCGCTGTAACTCAAGAGAAGCAGGTCATTGAAGGACAAATGATCTGACCTGAATATAAAACACTCAAAAAAACAAAAACAAATATATATTATATTATATTATATATATAAAAATAATAATAATAATAATAATAATAATAATAATTTTAATATTATGTAGCTCAGAGTATTTGTCTCCTTGCTCAAGTACAAAAGTACAACTTGGCGAAATCCTGTATCCCATCTCATGTAATCACTCAATCAGTGTTTCAACTGCGGAAAGACGCAAATAAATAACAGCTTGTAAACAACCTCATGTAACATAACATTTACCTCAGAAAAAAAACAAACATTCGGTGACCATAAACTGGTCAGTCAGAGACAGGAACATTTTGCTAAATATATGCACCATATAACATATTCATTACAGTTTTGTTTTTTTAACTATTTTTTTAAATTCAATGTTTGATTTGTTTAAATAAACAGCCACCATTTAAATTTCAATAAACAAACTGGAGTAGAAAAATTATGTAATTGTATCTTTACAATAAAAACTGAGTGCAATTTAAGCGTTTGTATACAAATCAGTTAATTTTAACCAATAATATTATATGTAGTAGCATTCGTTGAGAGTTTTGATATATATCCAAAATAATCAAAATAGAGTTGGAAATTGAACAGAATCAAATTGTGAAATTTGTGTCAAAACCCAGCTCTAACATATATCATAACACAATCAATCAACACATTCTAGTTATTTTTCCCTCCAAATTAGTAAAACCAGGCATTTTTAAATCTGACAAAAAGTAACCTGTTGAATTTAGAGGGAAAACGTTTATATACACAATTGTAGTTTAAAAAGCTGTTAGTTTTACACATCATTAATACTATTTTGATAAATGAATACAATTAATAACCATTTGAACATTTAAGAATTATATCTTGATAATATTATTCTGTTAGTTTGATACATATTTAGATAAATTATCACTATTATTGATCATTCTTAACCAACAGTTTGATAAGTCACTTTTTTATAAACAACAACAAAATTTGATAAATCACTACTGATAAACGCAAACTTGAAAATAAATAAAAATCTTTGCAGAGGAGGGGGAAAATATAGAGAACAACACACAGACAAATAAGCAAAACTCTGTCTGCTGTCTAACAAAGACTTCACTAATCATAGGCACAGGGGCTTCACGCCAAAGAAGAGGCAAAAACCAACACGAGCAGTGGTGTGACTGAAACCATGGAGAAGAGGTTAGCAACGGGCAGTCAGGGCAGGAATGAGCTGGCTGTCAGACTCAGAGTTAGTAAGACAGCACAGAGTCATTGTGCTGATATTAGCACACATCTCTGGCCTCTCACCGCTGACAAATTGAGCTTAATTAGTTCAGCTGTTTATCGAGAAGCGGCTATTAAAAAAAAAAAAAAAAAAAAAAAAAAAAAGCCTGAGATGAAAAATGCATTTTGTATGGAATTTTATGCTGCGCATTTAAATGACAGTTTTCATATTTATATAATCTTAGAAAGGGGAAAAAGCACATTATTAGAATAAAAGCTCTAGATTCATTTTAGCACTGTGAGATATTTCTCTGACTTTAAAATTCTACACATAAAAGGTACAAAATACACTTCAAATCAGTTTTGTGCATTCCCTCTTGTATACACCTACTTTCTGATGTCTGCTGCCCCCTATGCATGAAGTACAGGTATAGCTACAGTTATGAGTTAATGTGGCCCTCAAAGACTAGTTTCTCCACCTCATGGATGAGGGCCTGTCATTTAGCGCCCCCTTTTGTCATTTTTTTAAATGGCAATTCACCACATTCTTTTAAAAAGTTTATATTAATCAAAAAGCCCACTAGAGACAAATATTAGAAAGCACAACGGTTTTCAATACTGATGATCATAAATGTTACCCAAGCTCCAAATCAGCATATTAGACTGAATTCTGAAGGATCATGTGACACTGAAGACTGGAAGAATGCCTTTAGATACTTTTCAAAAACATTTAAAAATCATACCAAGCCCAAACTTTTGAACACTAGTTTACGTACAGCATGTTTCCTTATTAAAACATCAACAAAAATGACAGAGTTATGATTCACTGCGTTCATTCAATGAAGGATTCGTTAGACTGACTGATTCACAACCCCATACATTGTTTCTTTTTAATGAGTCATACAATGAGTCATACATTTATGCATGAATCAGACTATGTTTAATTGTGCGGTCTTCTAGAAAACATTTTCTTGCTATTGTTTTCTGGTACAAAATCTTTTCTCTCATTACATTCAATTAATTTCAAACTATGCAGAAAACAATGTCACAAACTAATAATAATCAGCACACTATCCAGTTTCACAGATGGGACTTAACTTAAGCCAGGACTAGACCTTAATTAAATTAAGATATTTAAGCAGTTTTTATAAAAACGACTTAAAATAAAACTTTACAAGTGTGCACACTGAGACAGAACAACAGCATTGACATATTTTAAGATTGTCAGAGCAAGATATTTTCAGTCGAGACAGCTCAAACATGCATTTTAGTTTGGGACTGGCCTTGTATGTGAAACCAAGGGTTTATGTTATTAAATGCTGCCACTCAGTGGCCAACGTAAACTGAAAAGAGGGAACAGGGCATATTATTGTAACTAAACTATTACCCCAATTCATTAAATATTTGTGAATTTAAACATTTTGAATGATTACAAGGATGAAAATTAATGCAAAGCAAATGGTAGGGATTTCACTAAAATAATAAAAGCAGAAATCACTCAATTGCTTATTGGGCATTTCTTTAAATACTGAGCACAACTAAAGCCACTTTTCACACAATAAACATTGTGTGTTTGCCATTTGCCAATTATGAATTTCATATTTGTGACCCAGAACCACAAAACCAGTCATAAGGGTCAATTTTTCAAAACTGAGCTTTATACGTCATCTAAAAAAGCTGAACAAACAAGCTTTCCATTGATGTATGGTTTGTTAGGATAGGACAATATTTGAATATATGGTATCAGAGGGTGCAAAAAAAAATCTAAATATTGAGAAAACCACCTTTAAAGATGTCCTACGTCTTACTAATGCATATTACTAATCAAAAATTAAGTTGATATATTTACAGTAGGAATTTTACTAAATATCTTCATGAAACATGATCTTTACTTAATTTCCTAATGATTTTTGGCATAAAAGAAAAAGCAATCATTTTGACCCACACAGTGCATTTTTGGCTATTGCTACAAATATACCCCAGCGACTTCAGACTGGTTTTGTGGTCCAGGGTCACATTTTAGGATAATTAAGTCTGCAGTGAGAGACAGAACAAACAAATCTGTACATTAAATGGATTTTTAAAAAAAGATCTAGAAAAGAAAGTTTCCAGAAGATAGACTTACCACAGCTGGGTTGATTTTGATGTTGTTAAAAACATTGTGTGTGTGTGTGTGTGTGTGACTTTTTATATCCTTGTGGGGACCTAAACCTGAATACACACAGACTCATGGGGACTAGTGTCACCGTGGGGACCTAAATTGAGGTCCCCATGGGTACAAAAGCTTATAAATCATACAGAATGAGTTTTTTGAGAAAGTAAAAATGCAGAAAGTTTTCTGTAAGGGTTAGGTTTAGGGGTAGGGTTAGGGTAAGGGGATAGAAAATACAGTGTGGACAGTATAAAAACCATTGCACCTATGGAGAGTCCCCACAAGGATAATAAACCAGATGTGTGTGTGTGTGTGTGTGTGTGTGCATACACACAAACACAAACAAACTGCTTTAATTACATCAAAATCAACCCAGTTGTGGCATTAAAGTGCCTATGGTTTACAAAACAACTAATTGTTAATGTAAAGTTACAATCACTTAAGCCAAGGCCTGGAGTCTGTTCTGTTTCTAAACAGAAATTATATGGTGCATTAATACACTTAAGCATAACATCGCTTCAGGGCGCGTTCTTTATGTCGTGATAATCACCCATGTCGCTTTGTTACGCAATAATCTGCACATTCATACAGTGGGATGAGTTGCAAGTGAACACTGTATCTGATTCTCTGGCGGCGCTGCTACAATGCAGCCTATGTGATGAAACACTGCAATAAATATATGACCTCACATCAAAACCATTGCTGCTTTTGCTTAAAACATTCAACGTGGCGGTAACAGAAAGCGAGCATTCCTGATTTCATTGGTATACGCTTTTCAAAGGTTAAATGCATCTAGTATATGTAGCATAAAACTAACTAAATAGTTACTTGCCTCTGTATTTGTTTACCCGACTGAGGAGGAGGAGGGAGGGAAGACAGTCCAAACGAACAGCAGAGAATCTATGATATCCCTCGCGACAAAACAGACCGGGAATTACATATATATCAACGTGATATCTACTGCAAAATGAACGTCATGTTTAAATCCGTGCAAGTGCACCGTTCCCGCAAAACATTACAAGCTGCTTGACAATGCAGGAAGTACGTCATTTTATGAATTAGAGCGGGAAAACACCCCTGTCACAGCTGCTGCAGATGAACAGCCAATGGGAATTGCTAGTTTAATTTGTGTTTATAATTAAAAAACCTCTTACATGCAGTGCACAGTTTACTGGAGTTACTGTACTTCAACTAATTAGACCTACTTAAACAGTTTAAGTCTTTATATTGAAGAGAATGTCTTTATGTAAAACATATAAGCTTTTGATTTACACAGGGGCAAAATTCAGATTCAAGATTCCCTTCACAATTTATGAGTAAATTAGCTCACGTGATGTTGAATTGTAATGAAATGAAGTGGAATTTACAGAACTGCAAATCAAGAAATTCAACACAGTGACACAACAGAGGAATTACAACAACCAGCAATACAATGGTTTCATACTGAAGACGTTTGGGTAAATTAGTGCGTTTTTCACAACATGGTCCAAAAATGAGATATATAAAATATACATATGTGGACGTTCAAACACTGATTATTAAGGAAATGCTGATGACTTATTAAAAATGAATGAAAATAATCCTAAAGGGATTTATTTTGAGATGATGAACAGCTGATTGTATGTACATTATCCCACTTTTTACAAAGATACTTAAATACATTAAATATTAATATGTAATTATTGTATTTGCATACTTTTAGAGAGCAAAGTGTAGGAATGAACAGTCAGTTTCACAATTATAGTTATACACTACCAGATTTTTAAAGCTTTTTAAAGTCTCTTCTGCTCACCAAGCCTGCATTTATTTGATCCAAAGTACAGAAAAAAGGGTTATATTGTAAAATATTTTTTACTATTTAAATTAACTGCTTTCTATTTGAATATATTTTAAAATGTAATTTATTCCTGTGATCAAAGCTACATTTTCAGTGTCGCATGATCCTTCAGAAATCATTCTAAATTCATTTGTAACATTTATAACATTGAAACATTCATAATGTTACAAAGGATGTCTATTTGAGATAAATGCTGTTCTTCTGAACTGTCAATTCATCAAAGAAACCTTTTCAACATAATACTAATAATAAATGTTTTGTTGAGCAGCAAATCAGAATATTAGAATGATTTCTGAAGGATCATGTGAATGGAGTAATGATGCTAAAAATTCAGCTTTGAAATCACAGGAATAAATTACATTTTTAAATTGCATTGTTGTACTTTGGATAAAATAAATGCAGGCTTGGTGAGCAGAAGAGACTTCTTTAAAAAACATTAAAAACCTTACTGTTCAAATACTTTGGGTTGTGTACAGTGTTGCACTGGACCACATCTCAAGGGACAGTATTGTCCTTGAGAAGATATACTAAAATGATTGCTGAAATGTGAGGAGTATACTCACTTTTGTGAGATACTGTGTATATATATATATATATATATATATATATATATATATATTTGAACTATGTTTAAAGCAGTGACATTTCCTAATCATTCCATTTTTCCTTAAATTCAAATGCACAGAATTAGAATTCTACATCATGTTCAAATTTAAATGTGAGTTTAAAGTATTCTTAAAGGAGAACTCAGAACAACAATTTACAGATAATGTACTCACCCCCTTGTCATCCACAGTGTTCATGTCTTTTTATCTTCAGTCGTAAAAATTATGTTTTTGGAGGAAAACATTTCAGCATTTATCTCCATATAATAGACTGATATGGTGCCCCAGTTTTGAACTTCCAAAATGCAGTTTAAAAGCATCTTCAAACGATTCCAAATGCAGTTGTAAATGATCCCAGCCGAGGAAGAAGGGTCTTATCTAACGAAACGATCGGTTATTTTAATAAAAATAATACAATTTATATACTTTTTAATGTCAAACGCTCGTCTTGTCTTACTCTGCCTGGACTGTTTTTGTTCCGGTTCATGACAGTTAGGGTATGTCGAAAAACTCCCATCTCATGTTCTCCCTCAACTTCAAAATTGTCCTATATCGCTGTTTTACCTTTTTTGTTAAGGGTGTTTGATCTTTGCATGTTCACTTTGCAAAGACTGGGTCGGAACTTACGCAGTGATGTAGGATGATTTTGTAATGATTTTTGAAGTTGAGGGAGAAAATATGACGAAAATAAGAAGAGCGTTTTAGATAAAAAGTATTAGATAAGAGATAAGACCCTTCTAGACGCTAGATAAGACTCTTCTTCCTCGGCTGGGATTGTTTACAACTGCATTTAGTTTGAAGTCACATTTAAACTGCCTTTTGGAAGTTCAAAATCAGGGCACCATACCATTCCATTATATGGAGAAAAATGCAGAATTTTTTTTCCTCTTTCTTTACGACTGAAGAAAGAAAGACATGAACATCTTGGATGACAAGGGGGTGACTACGTCATATGTGAATCTTTGTTTCGGAAGTGGACTTCTCCTTTAATTCAGTTCTAAATGGCACACAACCATGTTGCTAACAATCATTAATGCTTTACCACCAACAATTTTATAACCATTTCCTTTAACCTTAAAACACAACACAATGAAAAGTTTAAATATAAATATGATTAAAACACTTCATTTCAGTTCCTCATTATCACAGTACACTGGGCACTATTTTTATTTACATTTTTTAAAGTATACATGGCATTAAAGTCATGTTCGGTTATCAAATACTTTCTGTTATTAGCCTACTTTGCTGTCTCTCAAGAGACAAATTAGTTGATCCATCTCCATTATCAGATCAGTCAATGAAAAACCAATACTCAGGTGGAGAGAGCACAGGTACACCCTTAATTTTCATCACACTCCACACACAGGCAGGCAGAGTATAGTGAAGTCATTTCACACACTAGAGGGGTAAGGAAACGTCACTTCCTCTCCAAAGTGTCCACATTGGTACGTGGTTAAAAACAGCTAGGACGCCACGTACACATTATGCAAAGAAAGGTCTTTATAAGAAAAGTCTAGTTAGCTCGCAGATCCATCGTAATTTAGCGTGTCTTTGCAAATCGCCGAAGGAAGCAGCATATTTTTCCTTTGAAACAAACAAGGGGTGGAGACAGAAGTTTCCAACTTGATCTACAGAAGTTTAGAGAAGCAAACTTGTAACACTGTAAGTATATACACGACAGCTGGCAATGTTTTCCGGAGGATTGTTGATATTTGTACGAGTTATAATATGTGATGCATTAGAGCTTTATTGACTCGGTAAGTTAGACAATAGCTGGATTGTCTAATGCATCTCTTATCTAACGTCATGTAACTGTCGCCCTGTTTTCATGTAATTGTCTTCAAAGCTAGACCTGCTTCTGGTTCTTTAGTTTTCCAAGACTAGTTTTCACCGCTTGGTTAACATGTTTTCTTTGTTAAGGTGACTAATTTCCTGTCAAGTCTATGTTGTTCTTGTTCGTTCTCACCTAACGTGTAAATGTAGCATGAAATGATGTTAATTTAAGATCAGATTATCATTATTTATTCCTAGGGAACGAAAATACTTTTATCACAAGCGCCACGTCAGATTCAGAAACAGCAAAGGTTTAGAACGAAGTTCGATTCATAAATGACTCATTATTTTGAATCGTTCAAAAGAATCGTTTAAAACTGTTCATAAATACCGATTAAATGATTCCCGAATTCGTCCAAATAGATGTGAGAAATAGTAGGCTAAATAGTAGGCGAAGTGATTATAGGAGAAATATTACAAATAAACGAACTGGAAACATGTTTAGAACTTGATATTAGTTTTACACATAGGGTAGTTTATTTAATAAATAAACTTAAGTAATAAATGTAACTATGTAACTGAAATAATTCGGTGAATATTTAAGAGTCGCTGAATTTTGAACCGGTTCTTTTAAGTGCCAAAGAATCGATTCAGAGACATTTACTAAAGTTCGCTTTAGGACAGATTTGATATTAATGATGCACTTTTGACTCAAGACCCTGATTCATTCACTCATTTCCACTCATTCAGTGATTGCTTATGTGTAACTGTACACGCATTAATGTGCTCAATGAGCTCTATTTTATCTTTATTGTCCTTAGTCATGTTCTTTTAGGTATGACTTAAAGATAGTAATTGATTAAACTGGAATGTTGCATCATGGTGTTTCATATTGCATGTGCTGTATGTTAATATTTAATTATGATTTCTTAATTTCACTTATGATTTTAAGGTTTACTAAGTGTATTAAGTGTAATAGTCATCTCGTCTAAATTATTGCTTCAAACCATTTATGAACTTTGGTATGGGTTATCTACAGTGTAATAATTATATTTGTCCTTAAACAGTCCAGTCTTCCTCTGCAATGTTGACAGGGTGTTGCAGGATACTTTTTGTTGACAGAGTAAACTGGTCCGCCTTGTTCTGTGTGGATCCTTGTTGGGTTGAAGCCCATTTTTAGTGCCAACCTTTCACCTTGTTTTCTGTGTCTGGTCCCGCCCAAATTCTTGGAAGACACCTTAAAATTTCTTCTGTGGAACATTAAGGAGGCTATTCTAACTGCCACATTTTGTGTGTGTGTTTTTTATTTATTTAGAGTAAAAATGAGTGAAACAAACCAGCAACAGGATGAGTTGCCTGCATACATGAAGGATGAGCCTCCAGCAGGTACTGCAAGTTACGCCGACATTTTACTGTGAAAGGGACTTGCAACATTTATTCTTTTTTTGCAGCAATCAAACTTTTTATCTTAGCACAGTCATGCCAAATTTATCATTTTACACAGTTGTTCTTAGTACTTCTTCATGTAAGAGAATGATAACGCTTTGTGCCACATAGTGGTGCTCTTGCACAATCCAAGACTGACACTAGGCCATTGCCCTACTTTTTTCCAGTCTTAATTATCAAAGGTACTTGATCCGGTTATAAAATTGTAAATATGGTTATAGTAGTAGGTCTTACTACATCTGGTTATATAATTGTTCCCCAAAACCCCAGTGTTTATGACTGGGATTGCTGTAAAAGATAAAATTTCAAATCAAGTAGCATTTATTTTAAAGCAAGATGTCGTAAGCACAATTTTCAAGCAAAAAAACATTAAAATAATTAAAATAAAACTGTAAATGATTAATATTCACAATGGTTATATCCACAAATAAATAAAATTAATAGAGTAAATAATTCGTACTGTTCATATAATTCTTTTGCCAGATACTCTATTTGTTCTATTCACTGAAAGCTTTAAAGTATGACATTAAATTAAGTAGTAATTCATTTTAATTATTAATTACTAATTAAGTGTGGTTATTTTTAATTGTATGTAGTTTGTTTTAATTACATGAAAACATTTTAGGTATGACAGTAATGTAATTAATAATTACTTTTAATTAAAATGTGGTTAGTATTTTTAATTCTATTCTTCACCTAAAATATATATATATATATATATATATATATATATATATATATATATATATATATATATATATATATATATATATATATATATATATATATATATGTGTGTGTGTAAATATTGTTTTTTATTAATTAAAAGCAGAATCTTTAATTGAAGTATGAAATTAAATGAAATAATAATTATATGGCTAGGATTTTTAACTGTTCTTAACTTAATATATTATATATTTGTTTTATTTTGTTTTATCAATTGAAAGGGAATACTTTAATTGAACTGAAATTAATCTAATTACTAATTACTTTTTAATTAAAATATAGCTGTATAGTATTTTTTCACTTTATTTTTTATTTTATTATATTTCATTTAGTATTTTTTTTTAATTTCATATGTCATGTCAGATCATTTTTATTTTATTTCATATCATATATAATTTTATTTCAATTCATTTTTTAAAATTAATTTCACTTTAATTTATTTCATATTGTATTATATATCATTTTTATTGTTTCATTTTTTACAATTTTATTTCATATCATATATATTACATCATAGCATATAATTTTATTCCATTTTATTTTAATTAATTTTTATTTTACTTTTTCACATTGTATCAATGAATTGTAAAATTGTGAAATGTATAATTTTTGTTTTTTATTTCATATCGTATCATATATATGATATATCATATCATTTTTATTTCATGCATTTCGTATCATATTTCATAGCAAAGCATTGCATTTCATTTTATTTCATATAATTTCATTTTTCTATTTTATTTTATTTCATTTCATATCATATATTATATCATGTCCTGTCATAATATAGCATAGCATAGCATATTTTTATTTTATTTTATTTTAGCTGCTCCGTTATCTTATCTTGTCTGGTGATATTTTCAAAAGGATCATTTCATTTTATATCCTGCAGATACCAACAAAGACCATCCTCAGCCCCAACCTGGCATGTTCTCCAGGGTGGCCGGTGGTCTGTTCAGTGTCACGAAGGGAGCCGTTGGGGCCACGGTGGGCGGCGTCGCCTGGGTCGGAGGGAAAAGCCTTGATCTCACGAAAACTGCTGTTACCTCAGTTGCAGCCGTTCCAGCGATGGGAGTAGGGCTCGTGAAGGGCAGCGTGTCCGCCGTGGCCGGTGGCGTATCCGCCGTGGGCTCCGCCGTCGCCAGCAAAGTTCCCATTGGTGGAGGCAAGAAGAAGGACAAGTCTGATTGAATCACGTGGCTCCAAGGTACTTTCGTCAGAGACGTCTGCATCGTGTCTTCTTCTTTGACTCCAGAGGGAGTTGATAGTGGAGTTCACGCTAGTGTGACGAGCATATTTGGACCATATCCGTCTGCCTGACCGGACCAACAAGACTGGGTGGCCTTCATCTGCTCCACGCAAGAACCCTTTGTTTTTGTGTTCAATTGGAATATGACATTAAGTGTGTGTTGTATTCAGAGTCAAGCTGTTTATCTATGAAGTATTAAATGTCTGACCAGAGGTGGATACGTGGACCTCGAAATGTTCCGTTTATGCTTTACTGAGCTCACAAAGGCACACGCTTGTGTCTGACTGTACACGCAAAGAATCACACATTTTAAACACACCTTACAGTTGAATTGCTCCAAGCCGCTTGTGGGGGTGAAGATCAATCAAGTGTCCCTCTAGGTGCTGTGGGAGAAAATCTCAGACTGTGGGGTGCTTATGGTGGCACTCCATCCATCTGATTGATTGTTTGTGAGATTACTTACTTTGTGCCTCTGAGGTCCATGCTGAACTCCAGCGATCGTTCTCTGTGTCGCCCTGAAAAACAGAGAAACCCACACACACACACACACACACAAGTATAGTAAGGGCTGGTGTGTTTAGGTTTTGTCAAACGACTCCCAAATTACAATTGTAAGCCATAAATCTGAATGCTGTTAGTACTGTGTGTTTTTTTTTTTTTTTTTTTTTTTTAGGGAAACGTGCATGACAATCTCCATCAAAACGTGAGTCTTTCTGTTTTGATGACTGTAGCTGTATTCCAATACCCAGTTTTCTTTTTTCATTTCTGTGTCATTCTGTCTGTACTTTTGCTTCTTTCTTGTTTGCTCTTTTAACTCTTTAATGTGAATTTGTTTTGTTTTGTTTTATGGGCCAACAAAGAACCACATGAGGTGGCAAAGTATAATACAGTATTTTCTTCTGTTAAGTATTTGTTTTCTCATTACCAAAGATTAAGTTTGGGGAAAAAAAGTTTTGTGTATTTTGAGGATTTTCTTTTTTTTTGTTAATGTTAATATGCAGTTTACTTTATGGTATTCAGTCAGTGTACACTCTCTTTTTAGATAGGTAGTTATCAAATATATATTAATGTTTTGTTGTTGTTTGATTTGAGACAATCCATATTTCAGTGTAATAATGTGAATTGAAAGGACCTAAATAAAGAAACATCACAGTTGCTTCCAATGTTAACTCTTGCGGAAGTGTTTCTTTGGCAAAGAATTGATAAAAAGCTAACAACTGAGATAAAGGAAAGTTAAAGGAGTTTACCCAAAATCTGAATAGGAATAGTTTACCTTTAATAATAATTAAAGGAGAACTCCACTTTCAGAACAACAATTCACAAATAATTTACTCACCCCCTTGTCATCCAAGATGTTCATGTCTTTCTGTCTTCAGTCATAAAGAAATTATGGTTTTTGAGGAAAGCATTTCAGGATTTTTCTTCATATAATGGACTTCAATTGTGCCCCTGATTTTGAACTTCCAAAATGTAGTTTAAATGCAGCTTCAAGGGCTCTAAAGGATCCCAGCTGAGGAAGAAGGGTCTTATCTAGCAAAACGATCGGCCTTTCGAAAAATAATTTTTTTTATACTTTTGAAGAACAAAAGCTCGTGTAGCACAGGCTCTGGGATGCACGTTCACGTACTATTGAATCACGTCGAAAGGTCACGCGGAACGTAGGCGGAACTACAGACCCAGTGTTTACAAAGCAAACGCGCAAAAACTAAGAAATTGCAAGTAAGTCAAACGCTGTTTACAAACAAAAAGGTACAACGATGTCGGACGATTCTGAAGTTGTAGGAGAAAATAACATGGAGTTTTTCAACATACTCTACCTTTTTGAGCCGGAGTACACAGACGATGAACTTGTGGTGACTCAAAGACATGATTCGTAGTAGTGATGGGAAGTTCGGATCATTTTAGCGACTCGGACCTTTGAGTCTCGTTCAGCAAAATGAACTAATCTTTTTTCGAGTCATTTCATTCATTTTAGCAAAATCAGCATCATGTGACAGTCCCATAAGATGAACTAACGACTCGAAACAGGTGAACTAATTCCAGTACAGAACCTAATAGGATGTTACGCATGTGCGACTGAACGAATCACTCCCCGATATGACTCATTCTTCCCGAGTCACGTTAAAGATTCGTTCAAAATGAACGAATCATTCAAGAACGACCCGTGGACGCGCATCCCAGAGCCTGTGCTACACGAGCCTTTGTGCTTAAAACTATACACATTTTTATTTTTTGAAAAAAATTACAGATCGTTTTGCTAAGAAGACAGAAAGACATGAACATCTTGGATGACAAGGGGGTGAGTAAATTATTTGTGAATTGTTGTTCTGGAAGTGGACTTCTCCTTTAATAATAATAAACTACATGATCGGAAATTATAAGAACAAACAAGAATGTTGTCAAGATTCTTGCCCTGGAAATCCTGGTTCAGTTTGGCCAACCACAAACGCAGTTTTTTGCACTCTTTTCCTTGATTTGATATAACTTTTGTCAGTCTGTAATACTCCAAATGTTTTTCCCGGTCCAACCGATTAGTACAGCCCAAAACATGACAATAATTGGGGCACTAGGTAGCTTATATAGCCAAACCTTTTAATTAAAAATACGAGGCCTTTTTTGGCCATGGAGTATGAACAATGACAGATCCATGGCCTTCCCTTTAAAGGGTTTTGTCTATTGCTACAGAGTAAACCTTAACCAATAAATCAGTTAAAAGAATCAAATAAAACAATTTGGAGCACAATATGTCCCTTTTGTGCAGGAAAAGTGATTTTTCCTTATATGGGTGCCTGTACCTTACAGGGAGAGGCGGCGGTAAAGCCTGTCAACAGTGAACAAACACTTGCAATCAAGTTCCAGTCCCAAGGTCATGCCGGATGTCAGTGTCTAATGCTTAGGGAATGAGGCGACAGGGGTCTTCCCCACTCTGTCACCTCCTGGAACGAATTCATTCCTCACACTCCTGCAGCTTCTCTTTCAGTAAACACTTTAAATCAAAAGTAGACAGTGAAACTCACACTGGAGGGGCTGCAATCATTGACTTTAGCTTTTTGATTCTGAGACGATGTTCAACTGAGTTATGAATACCCTGTGAAGGATATACAGTGTATGTTTTGCATGTCAGTCTTGATGAAAGATTTTACTGCTTGTACAGCTAGGGTAATGAAGGTTAAAGGGAAATCCGATGCACCCGGACCTTAGATTAAGAGAAGACCTTGTGGCCATTTGCTGCTCCAGTCTTAAAAAATATAGGGCTACGTCCAAGAAAGAGCCCCGAGCTTGAGCCGCCAAGAGTGAATCAATGGTGACAGTGTGCAGAGGGAAAGAATTAAACATTCACGTCTCCATTTTTCTTTTCTCTTTTGCCACATCCACTTACAAACTCCATGATTCACGCAGCCTTTCAGCAAATCAATAATGAGCCTGTATGTAACTCACCAAGAGCTGAGGGGGCTTTACACTTCAAAGACCAAATATAAGTGGTTGAGTTGTTACAGGAGGTGGTGTGAGTGCTTTCCTGGACTTTAAATAAATAAATAAAACACCCCTGACTGTTTTCAGAAACTACTCTATATGCTTTGGTTAAAAACACAAATAAGCATGCTATTCATTATCTGTAAAACCTTTCGAAGTATATGATTATAAAGTGATCTGAGATGAAAATGTATGCTGCATTTTCTTGAATTGTTCCCATTAGCCAAATGCATACTGTAATCCTTCTGTGGATGACTGACAGTTGTTTCTTATGCATGAATTTGTATAGGTGAGATGTGAAAAATACATGAGCATACACTACCAGTCAAAAGTTTTTGAACAGTTAGATTTTTAATGTTTTTTTTTTAAAGAAGTCTCTCCTCACCAAGCCTACATTTATTTAATTCAAAGTACAGCAAATGCAGTAATATTGTGTTTACTATTTCAAATAACTGCTCTCTATTTGAATATATTTTAAAATGTAATTTATTCCTGGGATCAAAGCTAAATTTTCAGCATCATTACTCCAGTCTTCAGTGTCACATGATCCTTCAGAAATCATTCTAATATAAAACATTTATTATTATTATTTTTTTTTATTATAGAAATTAATACTTTTATTTAGCAAGGACGCTTTAAATTGATCAAAAGTGATGATGAAGACATTTATAATTTTGCAAAAAATGTTTATTTCAGATAAATGCTGTTCTTCCGAACTTTTTTTATTTATCAAAGAAACCTGAAAAAATTCTACTCAGCTGTTTTCAACATAATAATAATAAATGTTTTTTGAGCACCAAATCAGAATATTAATATTAATAATATGATATGATTTCTGACGGATCATGTGACACTGAAGACTGGTGTAATGATGCAAGAAATTCAGCTTTGAAATCACATGAATAAATTAGATTTTAAAATATATATAAATAGAAAACAGTTATTTTAAATAGTAAAAAATATTTTAAAATGTGACTGTTTTTACTGTACTTTGGATCAAATAAATGCAGGCTTGGTGAGCAGAGGAACATTTAAAAAAACATGAAAAAAACTTACTGTTCAAAAACCTTTGACTGGTAGTGTATATTAGGAGAAAAATCCTTGCAGTGTTATTTTAGTATTATAAATGTTTTTTATTATATAGCAATTTGTACTAGATTAAATAATTGTAATTACTTAAATATTAAATATTATATTTAACATTTACATAATTTTTATTTTTATTTAAAGTTTTTATTTTAGTTAAAGTTTTAGTAATTTTGTAGTATTTGAGCCATTTGTATTAGTTTTTTTTAAATTAGTTTAATTTTATTTCAGTTTTAGTAATTTTAGTACAATACTTGAATTTATTTTGTTTTTTGTTTTGTGTTTTTTCTTCTAATATTTACATTTTATTTCAGTTTTATTTTAATTAATAAAAATGTTTTGAATAGTTTTAATTTTGAATAATAATAAAAAAGAAACTTTGCTTATGACATGACGAGACAAACAAAATCAGAATGAAACACTTCATGTTGTTTATAAAACCTCTGCATTATTCACTGCCACCATTTCACTTTGTTCTTTAGCTTTAATTCCTGTGTCTTAATGAATAAAAGCTTTCTTTCTTCCCTTTGTCACACTTTGGCAGATGGATTGGAACTTTAAGTCCTTTAGGCTTTGGAAGGTATTTAATCAAATTCGTTTAAGAAAAAAAAAAACTTTTGATATTAAAAAAAAAGATTTTTTTAAAGATATAAGCAAAACAACAACAAATATCATGTACTATAATAATGACAAAATGTCCAAATGCATGCATTTGTCAACAATGATAATGAGTGATTTATTTGATTTTCCTCTAGTGAAAGGGCCTGCTAATGGATCTATCACATTGTCAGCCATGTTTAACATCAAATTTGCATGACATACTGTAAGCTCTGTTGACATACACATCCACCCATTCCACCGAGACACATCATAGTCTTCAGGCTCAGCACAAGGACTTCTGAAAGATCAATTACAGTGGGCGAGCAAAACACTACACAGGAAATTGAGGAAAGCATAATTTATTTACATGTCTGCTCTTTGATTAAAGTAGCCTAAAACAACAGGCAGCAGGGAATTGATTTTTTTTTTTTTTAATCATCTCTGTTTTCAACCAACAGCACAAGAAACAATCAAAGAGTTTGCTTGGCTTTGATCTAGAAAATACATATCATGTTTTCTTATCAGAGCATGGCTGTCGTGGAGTGATATATTTAATTGCCCCAAAGAAAGGAGATTATCAATTTTACGTTGGCTCCTTGTTTGTTGCTAACTTCTAATAATTTAGAACCGTATTTAATGAGATGGCAGTGAAATTGTTTAGGGCTCTATGCAAATAAACCAATTACAATGTTAATGTGAGAAACTGTAGAAGAAAGTTATTTTTCTTCATGCAGTCAGTGCATTTGTCATCTTCTGACAACAATACAGAAAGTGTGAGAAATCAAATGGCTTATTCCTGTCCTAATAAAGCTATAAGTGTGACTTTAACTGTCGTCAAATCACGTGGATTGCCGAAAATGTACAGTTCACAGGTAAAAACTCATCTAGGTAACATTTATAATTAATATTCAGTTAAAAGAACATGTAACAGAACAATGTGTTTAATGAGAATAAAAACAATGTTGGAAAGAAATTGGTCCTGCCTGTTGTTGATAAATTCCAGCGGTGACGTTCTACAGTGTTGACCGTTGACGTTGTACGGAACCGGAAGTCGTCGCCGGAAGTTGAGTAATCACTGTCCCGATGATTAGTGTACCTGGGTATTTACCAGTAACCGGATTCGTGTACACGATATATTGATCCACGAGCTTGGGAGCTAGGGAGCTGATTGAGACGCACCCTGTGTGTTTGTATAACGTCAATCACGTCATCCCGCCACACACTTGCTTTCTCCTGATTAATACTGTATAAACGTACCAAAATGCACAATTTTGTTTCTTCTTTGAAAAACATACAATTTAATACTGCTTTAATATACAGTGGAGATCAAAATTAGAGAACAATCTATGCCTTATTTTTTAATCTTCATCGCTCAAAATTTGAAGGAATAGAGGGTTTGCACTTACATCACGGTTTGGTCAGTTACCTGGATGTGCAGCAATACCAGAGATACTTGGATGTAAACAATAGCTGTTAATGTACTACTGAATACATTTTTCTTATAATTTTGCTATCTAAACCATGGAAAAAACGTGTGGAAGCTGTTAAATCATATAGAGACAGACTTAGTAAGCAGAAAAGTGTGAAATTTTTTGACTAAATAAAGTTAATAGATATGAACGAACAGTAATAAGAAATACATTAGCGTAATATTTCACCTACCTGACTGAAAATGATAAGAACAAACACAAATGTTAAGATTCTTGCCCTGGAAATCCCAGTTCAGTTAGGCCAACCACAAATGCATTTTGTTCCTCAGACAGTTTTTTTGCACTTGAGCTCCGTGATTTCCCTGGTGAAAAAAACAGCATATGCTGGTAGGTATGTTTTGATGCTGGTTTAAGCTGGTCCTTTGCTGGTTTATGCTGGTCCTTGACCAGCAGCATGACCAGCATAAACCAGCAAATGACCATCATAAACCAGCTAAGGACCAGCTTAAACCAGCATCAAAACATACCTAACCAGCATAAGCTGTTTTTTTCACCAGGGTTGTTATTACTTTTGGCAGTCTATAGTACTCCAAATGTTTTTCCTGGTCTGACCGATTAGTACAACCCAAAACATGACAATAATTGACCATTTTCAGCAGCAATAATCAACAAAATATGCAAGTTTTGTTTGGTTCAGTGGCATTGTTTACGTTCAGTGCCGCCAACATGGGCAACTGACGACGGGTCATGTAAACACTGTAGGTAGGCTGTAGGTAGGCTATACCACTGTTCTACTAACATGTTTGACAAAATAACCAAGGCATTTCAACAAAAACCTTTATTTTGTGGAAGACACAGTGATCGAAATTAGACAACATTAACCACTGTAACATGAAAGAAGATTACAACTAAAATTTTAGAGGGTTACAGCTGTCAGAAATTAGAAGGAAGTGTAGAGGCATTTGGTTTGAATGACTTTACCACATCTGTGGCTGCAGGACATCACTAGTTTCTCAGACTGCGCTGATGTGACCTTGCTCCACTCTTCTTCTACTCTTTTCCAGTGTTTAGTAAATGTAGTGGGTTCCTTAGCCAGAATTTTGTCTGTAAGGATTTTCCAGAGATTTTCAGTTGGGTTTAGATCTGGCCCAGCCATTTCATTATTTTAATGTCCAAAGCTTCAAGGAAGTGCCTTACCTATTTTGCAGTGTGACGGGGAGATCTGTCTTACATGAAAATTGCAGGCTGATTGGGAGATGCTTGCAGGGAAAGAACTTTATGTTGCTGAAGGAAGTTCTGAAAAACATTTGCAAGAGGCCCAACTCCTACTGCAGAAAACATCCACCAAAGCAAGACACTTTCTCCTCCACCTTTCACTGACTTCTTTATGCACTTGGACTTTGACACTGAACAAAATGTTTCCCAACTTTGAACCAGTTCTCCTCTCTCCATACAACATGAGAGGTTTTGTCACTGCAGAGTGGTCTTTCAGTTCAACTTCTCTTAAACATGCTGCGATGTTTAACAGATACTTACCCTGTTCAACTCTGAACTAGAAAGCAGTTCCAGCTGCAGTGTTGAACCAATTCTTTATTGAGAGTCTCTGCAGTATCCTGTGTTCTTGTGCATTTTTTGACTTACGTGGATGACCTGCCTTTTTGGTGGACTTGAATTAGTGTCATTATAAGCTTGCAAAATTAAAAAAAAATCACAGATTTGGAATATCCAACTTCTCTTGCAATGTCTGAAAGGGTTATCCCTTTGTCCTTCATCTGGACAACCTCATGTCACAGGGTTTCAGTCACCCTAGAGCAGCCCACCATCTTGCAATCTCAGTGAAAATTAAAGGAATTCTGCCAGTTAAATTAGCACCAGATGCCAGATTAACACTAATAACTTGGAGGTATCCGTAAGTGTCCTCTAATTTTGATAAAAAATATCTCTTTTTATAATGTGCTTCAGAATACAATTTATGAAACATGCTTAAAAACTGCACTTTTACTGCTAGGATAACTTCCACTTATCCACTTTAATATACAGCATATACAATTAACTCTGTATTATCACTTACATACTGAATGTAGATATTGGCATTACCAGTTAAACCCTTATGATGACTATTAGCTAAACCTTTCTTAAAACAGATGCAACATAGTTGAAAGATTTCTCTGCTTTATAAAAAGCTGTGCCTTAATGCATTCTGTTTTTCTGCTTTCTGCAAATGTCCACGTGTACTGCATTCATTATCAAGGCACTTAGAGGCGAAATCAAGAAAGCATGGGAAACAATTCACTGAACAGTAATGGAGCCTATTAACATACTGCAACATGGAACCGTTAAGAAAACCGGTTTAGTGATGTGCTGTTAAACATGCATGCTGTTGTGAATGGGTTTTGTAATTTTTATTTTTTTCATGTTACTATGATTCAAAACTTGTCACAACCCATTCACAACAGCATGGTGTAAATATATTTCTTTGTTTTCTATCCTTGGAGGAATCTTTGGGGTCATTGTCATTGTAGTTTGCCAAATGGACTTCATTCCAAAAGGCCTGATGATTTAGTTTGTCTGAATGCATGATCAGTGCCAGTTCCACGGCAGTGGATTCCTGTTATTGCATCCAGTTTGTGCACATTAACTTTTATCATTTCCAAGGACTGATCTGAAATAAATATAAATGGCCTCTGTGAATGCCCTTTAAATCTTTTCAGAGTTAGTAAGCTTTTCTCTTTTGCCATCAACAGTCATACAACAAGAGGATATGAGGACACAAGTGGAACCCAAAGGTATAGTATAATGTACAGACTTATTTGACTAATTTTGTTTATGGATATGAGATTTTTTACATCTGCATAGTAACTGAGTTATGGGGATGCGGCGACCAATTTTCTATATTGCAAAGTGCCTACCTGTTATTTTCTCTTTTTGTTGTTCTTGTAATAAAATTTTAGCTAATCCAATTTATCTTCTCTGGTTCAGTTCACATACTTTAATCTGTTTCAAAGTGTTTCTTCAGTTACTGGCACTTTTATGTCCCAGGGATTGATCTTTATTTAAACTAACACATTTTAGCTCTTTAATTTTTGCTATACAAAGGTCACATTAAAACAGACTTTCAATCTTGCAATAATAAAACTCATCATAAACTACATGACTATCTAAACTTAATAATAAAAAGCCATTTGTGAAAATCATTCACATAATGTTTTACATTATGTTATGTCAATTCCAAATTAAAGTCCTAATAACTGGACAATCATTTTTCCAGATTTTAAATTTAGGTAACGCTTTAGATTACAACCCGCAAAGAACTACGTAAGTAAACTGAATTTACGGTGTATGTTTCTGTAATTATAGTGTACCTATAAAGAACGTACATGTAGGTATAAGGGAAAAATATGTTACGTTTTGGTAATAGAGAGTAACAACCAGATATACAACCTGCAAAGAACTGCGTAAGTAAACTAAAGTTACGGTGAATGTTTCGTATTTATATTGTACCTACGTGTAAGTATAAGAGAACAATAGGTTACGTTTGGGTAATAAAGGGGGTTGCAAACAGATATCCTACAAATAATTTATAATGGATTAATTTAAAAAACTTAACAGGTACCTGTTCTATTAAATCGTACGTTTGGTGTATCTATACGTAAGCTTTTTAAAATTACTGGGAAATTATACTCTTGTTCCATGTAGTTACAGGGTAATTGTGCCCTCTGCGGGCTGTAAATTAAAGTGGCGATTGTTCCCCTCTTGTTCAACGAAGTTACAGGGTAGGTATACAATATAACAACGCAATACATATAACAACGCGACGTAAAATGTGGTTCTACAAAATGTACATTTATTTACATTTTTACAGACACTAAATGTACAATACTGACATATTTACATCATCTAACATTTAACGTTTACTTAATATGAAATTATAACATTTCATTCTGTTCTGTGTGATTTCTGTTGCCAGCTCGTTTCCAAGAATAGGTCTACACAATGTTATCATGACTACACGTTAAACCCTTAAAATAAATAATATTTCTGCAATCGTTTAATCATTCATGTAATATTAACTTCGTTTGCCGTGGTGGAACACAAAGGCGTTTTCTCTAACATGCTGTGACTAACAATAGAACCATAAAATACACCGAACACGCATCATAATTACAAATTAAACAATTGTATTTGTGTGCTGTAACCCAGATCTTCAGAATCCATACGATTTGCGAGGACCAGAACCAAATTCAAGGCTTTGTCCGGCGATCTTCATCTCCATCTCTAGCAGCGAGTCCAGCAGCAGCGAAAGTGCATTTTGCGACAGGAAAATCGGACGTTCATTGGCTCTCGCCTGCATTCGTCACAGATTACGACATGCCGTGTTTCTGGTGAGATGTGTTGGAATGACGCGCGGGCGCCTTCGAGGAGTGGATCAAGACAATAATCTGGATAATATTTTCAGCGATTAACAATTTAAATTCTGCTCTCATCCTACTGCACCTCAAACCTACTGTATTCCGCTAGAGAGGACTGCGGCTGCAAACGCATCGTTATTTGGATTACTTTTTTGTATGGCTGTTGACATTTTTGCAATAAATAAATGATTGTGATTCCACTTTCCTGTTTTTTATATTTTTATTACTGTTCAGTCATAGTTAACGTTAGGTTTAGAGGTAGAAGTGGGATTAGCGACTATAAAAAAATATTTTTAGATATATTTTTTTTAGATTGTGTGTTTATGTATTGAACCTACCGTGTAACTTCCTTGAACAAGGGGGGAACAATCGCTACTTTAATTTACAGCCCGCAGATGTCACACTTACCCTGTAACTACATGGAACAAGAGTATAATTTCCCAGTAATTTTAAAAAGCTTACGTATAGATACACCAAATTTACGATTTAATAGAACAGGTACCTGTTAAGTTTTTTTTAAATTAATCCATTATAAATTATTTGTATATCTGTTTGCTACCCCGTTATTACCCAAACGTAACATATTGCTCACTTATACTTACACGTAGGTACAATATAAATACGAAACATACACTGTAACTTCAGTTTACTTGCGCAGTTCTTTGCAGGTTGCATATCTGGTTGTTACCCCCGAATTTATACCTACACATACGTACTAATAGGTACACTATAATTACAGAAACGTACACCGTAAATTCAGTATACTTATGTAGTTCTTTGCAGGTTGAATATCTGGTTTGTTATCCCCTTATTACCCAAATATAACATATTGTTCCCTTATACCTACATGTACGTTCTTTATAGGTACACTATAATTACAGAAACATACACCGTAAATTCAGTTTACTTACGTAGTTCTTTGCGGGTTGTAATCTAAAGCGTTACCTAAATTTACAGTGTCATGGTGTGGTCACCTTGTTCCCCAGGCTTCTCTTACTCAACTTTTTCCCTTTTTCTCATTAAATGCTATATGTGTTTAGCTGAGTGATGGAGGCAAGGTCAGGCCAGATGTCCTGAGGTTTATACAACTGATCAGTCTCTTACATCAGCTGTGTGACTCAGAAAGCTTCACAAAGTTCAAGCTGTACCCAAGGCTGCAGAGAGCCATGTGCTAATTATTCGAAGAACAGGATTTACCTGGTCACAAGGGTACTTCACTGATGTATTTCTGGCAAATTGTGGTTTTGCTATGCTATACATACCATGCACAAGTCATTTAGCAATGCCGTATGATATTCCATCTAAATGCTCTTATGAGCATCCACAGCTCCCATGTGGCTTTTAGCAATCTTGCAATGTTTTTTTTTTTTTTTTTTTTTTTTTTTTTTGTCATTTTACATTAACTCATAAGAGATGAAAGGTATTTTGAAAAACATCACATCCTTGAGAACTGCTGGGCTTGCTCATGAACCCCTACTTTTCTGCATCGCTCTGAAAAGGAAATTCTCTTAGCGCTAATGGATTTACTTATGTAGCACACAAAAGTCTGGGGCATAATATGATTTTGTTGGGGTCATCATTATGAAGAAAAAGAAAAACGCTGCCGGATCTTTCGGAAACATCTCTGCATATACTAGTAAATGCTAAAAGCTTTGAGGTCTTGAATGCAAAGAGTTTATAAAAATATCCACATCTAGTGTCCTGCTTTCATCTGATAATGAATGTCTCCATCTACAGGTCTCACTTTTTCAGAAACAGCACAAACATCGATACTATATTCATGTAATTATTATGCACTCTAAAAGTAATGCTAATATCAATGAAAGTGAATCAAGACTGGTTCTGTCAAGCTCCAAATATGAACAGAAATTTTGCTTCTTTTGCTCAGCAATGGATCCTCAGCAGTGAATGGGTGCCATCAAAATGAGAGTTCAAACAGCTGATAAAAACATCTCAATAATCCACAAACGCAATTCCAGTCCACCCATTAGCATTTTGTGATGTAAAAAGCTACACTGTGAAAAATTAGTTGAGTCAACTTAAAATAATTTGTTACCCGGCTGCCTTAAAATTTTAAGTTCAGTCAACTCAAAAAACGTTTAGTCAACTTGAAATGTTAAGTTGTACTAAGTGACAACTTAGATATTTAAGTTGATTCAACTTAAAATTTTAAGGCAGCTGCACTGTAAAAAACAAAAAACACAATTTGTTGAGTCAGCTTAAAATAATTTGTTACCCTGCTGCCTTAAAATTTTAAGTTCAGTCAACTAAAATAAGTTTAGTCAACTTGAAATGTTAAGTTGTGCTAAGTAACAACTTAGATATTTGTGTTTGTTGAACTTAACAGACGGGTAAGTAACCCAGCTGCCTTAAAATTTTAAGTTGAATCAACTCAAATATCTAAGTTGTCACTTAGTATAATTTAACATTTGAAGTTGAATAAACGTTTTTTTGAGTTGACTGAACTTAAAATTTTAAGGCAGCCAGGTAACAAATTATTTTAAGTTGACTCAACAAATAGTTTTTTACAGTAACTTACTCAACTTTTAAGTTTAACAAACCAAATTTTTTAAGTCAACTCAAATATCTAAGTTGTTACTTAGTAGAACTTAACATTTCACGTTGACTAAACTTATTTGAGTTCATTGAACTTAAAATTTTAAGGCAGCAGGGTAACAAATTATTTTAAGTTTACACAACAAATTGTGTTTTTTTGTTTTTTACAGTGTGGACAGAATACAAGACGAATTGAATTTATTTGGGTGAATACAGCATAGTTTATAATACTACATACATTACAGTGTAGGTGTTTGTAATAAACAAATCCATCATTAAGATATTTTAACTTTAAACCATCGATTCTGGCCAAATTATGTATCCATAACCCACAATAATGCTTCCTCTAGTGAAAAAGTCCATCCCCTGTTTTTCCCGTCACATCAAAATCTACTGACATATTTGTTTGTAACTGTTTAGGACAGTTTTCACTTGTAAAACATTATGGATCTGTGCATAGTTTTCTCTTCTCTATTCAGACGAGAGTTAAAAACATCTTAATGATAAATATCTTACAAACACGTAGCTCTTCACTTCACAAGGTTGACTGATTGGAGTCATGTAGATTACTTGTAGATTGTGATGTTTTTACCAGCATTTTGGACTCTCATTTTGACGGCACCCATTCACTGCAGAGAATCCACTGGTGAGCAAGTGATGCAATGCTGAATTTCTCCAAACTTCATCATGTTTATTCATGGACAGCATGTCAGTTCTTCCGTTTGGTACACTGGATTTTGGAAGGGTGATTTACTTTAAATAAATGCCCATGTCAAAGCTTTCGCAATTCCACGTCTCCTTCCCCCATCAGTCTGGAAGTCAAAGTGAAAAACAGGATAAGTCAGAAAGTGTTGTGAGCGGCGGGTGACCGGGCAGCTCTACTGTCTTAATTGGGAGGAACAGCGGGGCTCTCCTAAAGCAGCGTCAGGAGAGGACAAGAGAAAGACAGTTAGAGACTGACACATGAATGACAGAATCGTGAGTGCAAAGAGCCATTCATTAAAACTCTACCTAAGGCTTGATGAGACAGAATGGCTGCACAGATGTGCTGATTAGACAACTGTTCAATGGGTCTAGTAATCTTTAATCATTAAAATGATAGAAATGTTAATTATTTTTAATAAGACAATGATTAAAAAGAAAAACAAAACATAAAAACGAATAGTTCACCCAAAAATGAAAATTATATAATTAATTGCATACCCTCAAGTTGTTCCAAACCTGTAAAACCTTCATTCATCTTCGGAACACAAATTAAGATCAGGGCTGCCAGTCGATTCAAATCTAATAAATTATATGATGTTTTGATTAATTAATTAATCACAAAATAAATTTGAATGTAAAAAACCAACAAAAGATTAAGCTATTTTTGTGTTAAATGAGTATCAAATAGACATTACAAATTGCATTACTATTATTTTTAAATGAAATGATACTCTAAATAAGAAACTAAATCAGCAGGTGATGGTAAATATCTTTATGAGTCATTCACTCATTTGATTCGTTTAGTTTAGATGGCTGATTGATTCAAGAATTAATTAAACATCTCTCTTTATGAACAGGCTTTTGAATCATTGATTCACACGATTCGTTAAAAACGTGGATTCATTCAGAAACTAAACACCGCTGTGTTGGTCGGACACATGCAACAATTCTGCGATGGCTTCAAAGGTGATATGTTATCTGCAAAATTGAGCAAAAAGAAATAATATTGTGTTTAAAATATACACAATATCAACTTCTTATTTACTGAAGTGTTGTAAAAAAATCACATTTAAGCTTGTGATAGATCAGGACAAAATCAGTACTCATGTCTATTGCTCTTGCTGCCCGTGTAATATTGTGTGATGTGTGATATATATAAATATGAAACAAAACACATACAGGGGCCTTTTTTGCACCAATATCTTGAATTTTAGGGCAAAACTGCATTTGTGGAGTTGTTGCTCTGCATCATATTTGTCAACTGTATGAAATATACAATCTGGGGGTGGGGCCAGTGTATTAACTGTGTTAAAATATTTTAATTGCATTATTTTTTTTTAATGGACACTTTCCTTGCATTTAAACTACGCATGCTGCTGATGTAGAACACGCTTACATTTAGAGGAAAGCGCGCACATGTGTTGCGATACTCTCCAAAACGATGCTAGGGTAATGTAGAGTTGTTGAATAACGCAAAATTGTTGAATAATGCTTTTTTTTGACTACTTTGTTGATTTTTTTGGTACTTTTCTGGGCTTTGAATGTGGTAGGACCCTTGTCTGTTTATGGAGGGTCCGAAAGCTCTCAGATTTCATCAAAAATATCTTAATTGTGTTCCGAAAATGAATGAAGGTCTTACAGGTTTGGAACAACATGAGGGTGAGTAATTAATGACAGAATTTTCATTTTTGGGTGAACTAACCCTTTAATAGTAGGAGAGCAGGGGACAATTGTAGTCTTTTGTCATGACTCATTTCAAGTGACCAATCACAGTTTTTTTTTGCTTTTTATAGGTTTAGGGGCATTTTTTTTCCTGAAAAAGGAATTATGTAGTATATATCAGAATTATGGACTGACATGGCAAAAATTATTTGCATGATGGCATGGCATGAACACTTGCACAGAAAACAAAAAAACTGCAGAAAATGCATATAACCTGAAATTTTCATTATAATTTCTGCTAGTCCAAAAGTGCAGACTATTTCCATACCATTCAAATGTTTAGGGTCTGTAAAAAGCTTTAAATAAAATAGTTTAAAAAAAAAAGTTTGGGGTCTTTGATCAAAAATAAAATAAAATTAGAATTATATTAGAATTTAAAATAACTTTACATACATGAATATATTTTAAAATGTAATTTATTTCTGTGATTACAAAGCTGAAATTTTCAGTAGCTATTATTCCAGTCTTCAGTGTCACATTTAGTATTATCAATGCTGAAAAGTTTTTTCTAACCTTATACATAAATATTTTTATCATCACTTTCAATCAGTTTGATGCTTCCTTCCTGAATATTTCTTTTAAAAAATAAAATAAAATAAACAAATACATTTCTTTGCTCACAAAAAGTATTCTCATAGCTTTATTAAAAGGTTGAACCACTAATGTCACATGGACTATTTTAAAAATATCCTTACTACCTTTCTGGGTCTTGAACGTGGTAGTACCACTGCTGTCTATGAAAAAATATCTTAATTTGTGTTCCAAAGATTAATGAAAGTCTTATGGGTTTGAAACGACATAAGGGTGAGTAATTAAAGACAGAATTTTTGAGAAAACATCCCTTTAAGTTTAAATTTTAATCAACTTATAACATCAAAGATTTTTGAGGCCAGACTACAAAGCTAGAGGCTAAACATTTTCTAAGTAAATTAGCAAAAAACAAAAAGTATTTTAATGATCCATGCTCTCTCTATAGGTCTCTTGACTATCAAAAACAAATTCTGGCGAGACGCTTGGATCTTTAGTTCCCTGGTTTAAATGCCTGACCCACATTCCCATCATATAGCTGTGCTCAGATGTGGAGAATCAAATGGGGCAAAAGCAAGTTTGTCAGTCACTTGTCACGCTAGACACACTTCCCTGGAAAATCAAAAAACACTGTAGCCAGGGAATGACGGCCTTTGATCTTTCATTCAATATTTTGTCTTTATAATGAACGAACTAACAAAACAACAACAAATATCGGAAAAACACATTCACATAAACATTTACATATAGTATGACCTTTCTAAAAACCTTAGAGCACAGAATTTCACAGCCATCCATACAGACTTAGAGCATTAATTGAGCGTATTGATTCGGATCATACTTTCTCTCAAATATATGCTGTGCAAGCACAACTAATCATACATTTAAATAATATATTTCAACAATCTTACTTCTTCAGATTGAATTCATTTTCTGCCAGCAGAAGATTTTATTCAGTTTTACAAGAACAATTTCTTCTTTGTTCTTTGTATTGAACAATTCAAATTTCCATTGATTTTAAACAACGAAACAGTATAATACGCAGCAGCGCTGAATGCAATGCTCAAGGGCACACGGATCTAGCGTGAAAATGGATTGAAGGATCAGGGCCATGTCTCCCAGAGGAAGAATGTTGCTTTAGCATTTTTGTGACAAAAAGCATATTTTGCAGTATTAATGTATTCTTCACATTCAACTTCTGTATATATAATGGCCGCTATGCTTTCAAACGCAAATCATCAGTCTTTTTTGGGGTAGAAATGACTATATAATGACTAGATAGTTGTCATACCCACAAGGGAACTGAGCAACAACAGAAGACCATGACACATGTCCCAGAGTCAAAAAGGTTAAAAGGACTAAAAAAAGGGCTTTTAGGAGTGACAGAACCAAATCATGCACAAACTGATTACCTAAAAGCTTGGGAGGAAGTCTGTAGTTGTATTGTTTGCCACATCTTTCCGTTGATTTTGCCTAAATCACATTGTCAGAATGGGGCAGGAGCATTTAATCTTTCCCATTACAGATAACTAGCTCTGTTTTTAAGATGCCTTTCATATACACATGCATTCAGCCTTGTATGTGCGCAGATAAGCCAATAAATGTCCCTTGATCTATTTAGATCCATTAGTCACTTGCTACTGGACAAAGATGCCATATAAAAAGCAGATAGCATGTCCATCTCACAATACTATCGGGTAATGTAGAAGGATAAGAGATGTGTTTGTATTTGTTTTTAGCTGAAAGTTAAAGTGTGCTTAGATTGATTTAAAGGGATAGTTTACCCGAAAATGAACATTCTCTCATTAATTACTCACCCTTGTGTCGTTACAAACATGTAAGACCTTCGTTCCTCTTCAGAACACAAATTAAGATATTTTCCATTTATTGAAATCCAAGAGCTTTCTGACCCTGCATAGACAGCAACATAACTACTGTATAATGTACAATATAATTATATCCATTATTATCCATTAGTACATTAATGTTATGAAGCAAACACTGTAATGTTGTAAATTGATTATAAGTAATTAAAATCTTTATATGGGCCATTCTACAGAATTGGTGCAAACTGCTGTCCCACAACCAAAATACACATTTAAAAAGCAATTAAGTATTCAAATCTTAGATGTTTATTAGATACCCACAATAATATTTAAAATACCAGTAAGCTTAAAGGGGTCATCGGATGCTAAATTCACTTTTATATGTTGTTTGAACATTAATGTGTGTTGGCAGTGTATGTACAAATCTACCGTATAATGATAAAAATCCATGGGGTGGTTTTTAATTAATCTGTAAAAATAATATACCCTTTTTCAAATCGAGCCGTTCTCAGATGCCTGTCATTGTGGCGTCACACCGACAGAGGTCGCTCCCACGATAGTTGATTGACATGAGAGTCTTACCTCAGATCAACTGTAACAGTCCGACTTCCATGTTTTGATGCCGGAGCAGGGATGTAGACAAGAATTGAGCGATTGAGGTGTTGTGTTGCTGGATGTAATAATGAACATAGTGGTCATCATTTACTCCCGACATCTGAGCTGCTGAAGATACAGTAGATTACATTTGTTTGTGAAGGGAATGCACCTCCGGATCTACTTATATCCATCTATGTTTGCGCGAATCATTCATGATCCAGCTTCACTTACAGCAGAAGTGAGTATAAGGGTTTTTTATAAATCTTTGTGATCACCTTTCCTAATAATGTGCTAGTTAGCAAGTTTAGCGGCTAAACGTAGCTAAAGTAAACAGGTTTGTCACTCCACAGAGAGAAGAGAGGGGCGGGACAAGCCTCGACCAGAATGAGATGATTTTTGCAGAGCTCATTTTGACAAGGTAAAAAGGGTGTTGTTTTACACAACCATTGAGAATTTTTAACCAAAGCATATTATAGACTTTTCATTAAGACCCTAAAGAATCATATCAACTTGTGGAAAATGGGCATCCGATGACCCCTTTAATATATATAAAATCATCATTTATTGGGTACTCTTAACTGGGAGGTGGCTCTCCCAAACCCTAACCTCTAAATTTCAACTTATGAAAATTATATTGAAATAACTTTTGTATTTTTTTTCCATTGTTGCTTTTAAAACTATCTTTTTGATTCCTTAAAAACTGAAGTTCAAAAAATATTAATTTTATATTTTCTTCGTAAATTAGGAAACTTTACATTTAAAAAAAGTGTCCCGCATTTTTTTTTGTCACTACCGAAACGGTGTATGTTTTAGTCCATTTGCTGAGACTGATTTTAACTAAATCCATACATTTATGATCAGGAAATATTCCTGTGCCCCCTCTCTCATAGCTACAAGGTGTGAGTAGACAGGCCTCATCATTTTGAGGTAAATGTGTTCAAAAGTATGAAAAATCTGTGTGTAACTTTAAGGAATGTCACAACCGAACACCTTTTTTCTGCAATTAAGCACTTTTTTGAGTGTTATCCCTTAACATATAAAACATAAATCCTCATATGTGGGGGGAAATAAACAAAATTTTAGTACAGTTATGCAATTTTTTGTATTTTAGTATGTTTTAGTAGTGTTTTAGTTTGCAAGTTAAAATTCTGTAATGTGATGTGGTTCGCTACCAAAGCATTACTGTCACTACCAAAAATGTGCTGTTACGACCAAATCATGAGATGTTTTGTCAGAAATAAAGTATAATGAATTATCAACAAAGATGTTATGATAGTTTTTGATTTAAATGTATAGTCAAACTAATGAATCCTTAACTTTGAAATCAGTATGATCAACTTTTTGCCTTTTACAAAGAAAAATTGGATTCAAAATACAACAAATCTTACAAATTACACTTGAAATATTGTTACAATGTAATTGTTATTGATTTACCTCGTAAAAATGCAATAAAATAGCAAAAAATAAATTTTTACGATATATATTTAGGTCAATATAACTCTTCCAATTAAATTATTATTACTGTATTTCGGTAGTGACAAATATAGGGAAAGGACAAATATTCAAAAACTTTCTGAAAATACAATATGAGAATTAAGTGCACAATGTACCTTTGATATTATACAATTTGCATACATACAGATTTTTTGGAAAAATACTTTTTTTTTCCAACTGACTTTGGACCAATTCTGCAATTGTCTGGCCAATATCTGCTATTCTGAATGTCATATTCAATATAGCCCAATACAGTATATATTAAAAACTCTAATGTTATGTGATATGGTACCTATATACTGAGCATCCCTACCATAAAAACTGCCCTGAGTTGAACTATTTCACAGCTGCAGGAAAATGATGCAATGATAGTGCAGACTGGTTGATGGCACCACAGAAACAGAAAGAATATCCTAAAGGCAGACAAAATGATGTCCATTTCACACTTTGAAGGGCCTCCCAACAAAATCAGGCACTGGTAAAACATCACCTGTAATATCCTGAAATATTTGTGATTTATGTGTTACTTGAAAAAAAACAATTCAGTCAAAACTTATGAATGGCAATAAAAAAGCTGCCTTTTGCAGCCATATGGTGCAACAGGGGTTGAACTAGACCTTGCTAACGAGCCAAATCTTGACCCCCAGTGTCACCCGAGATCAAAAACTGAGCAGGAACAGATACAAAAAAGTGTGAGACTAGCTCAGGTGGCTCAAACGAATGCAATATGGCAAAGATAAAGCAGATTCACTAATCTGGAAACCCCAGCAAAGCCCTCTGTTATCGAGCACAAAAGAACCAGAGCACAATAAACTGGGTCCCACAGACCAAGGTGTGTCTGTAAATTAAACGAGCTTGCACTAATTAAACGTGCCATATGCTCCCGTGCTCCTAAAATGGCATATGCTCTGGGAAACACTTGTCTGAATGGAGCACATAACTGTGCGCGCTGGCGTATTAGGGGATTTAGTTCATATGATGTGCATCTGGTTTTAACTGGGTTTGGAGGAGAAAAACCAAGGAGCTGTGATGTTGGATGAGCCTTAAGCCAGCGAAGCTCTATTGGGAACTGATCACATGTTGAGTTTACGGCTTTAGATGACACTCATGCATCACATGCTGAAAGAAGCAATGAAAATGAACGTAATAGATTGATCTTAACATGACATGCATGCCGTGCTAAAACTAAAAGCAGAGTGAAAATAAATCTAGATCACTTGAGGTGAAAATATCCCTCCAAGTAAAGCTCGCTCTTACTTGCCTTTCAACGAAGGCTAATTAAACACCACTGTCTCTAAAGCACCACAGAACATCAATTGTGCCTTTGTTGTCAGTCTGTCCTCACCAGCTAACTGCATTGAAGCTCTGGTAGTCTGGTCGATTGTGTTCCCATGTACAAAAGCTGGGCTTCTCAATCAATGAGCTATCTAGCTCAGATGCATCAGATGGGATTATCAGTGTTGGGACTCACTTTGAGCCCGCCTAGAGTAAACCCTAATTAATGGCTGGCTTTTAAACAAAGCTCTTTTGAAGCATGATCAGATACACGGGGTGTTATGACTAATGCAGAGTAAAATGAACTAATTTTAACTTTTAACATTTTTTAACTCGTTTGATCAGGCTGTGAACTTAATTATAGTTCAGGTGTACAATTAGCACTGAATTTTATTGTGGTTTGGAAAAAATGGATCAGAGAAAATCTATACAGTACGTGATGCTGGAAGCTATGACTAGTGAAATCTAAAGCAGATGGAGTATAAATATTCAACAGGATCTGTCTGAAAATGGACAGATATTCAAATTATCTAATTAGCCATAGATCAAAACAAACATCATAGTTTCTTCTAACTCTGTTACTCCCTTCAGCTTGATATGTTAAACTGAATATGCTTTAGTACAAAAGCAAACTCTTCTCAGAGAACTTTGTCAGTGCACGGAATGCCTCTCGTCCAATCAGATTTGAAGCACTAACTGTATGGCCAATAGCAGATCATCTCAAATATAAACAAGCACAGAAGTTCTTTGATAAAAATGACCTCATATTCAATCTGGTAATCATTGTGAACCAACAGAGCAGTGTATTTGGACTGTGAAGGATTACTGGCCTATTTTTTGCCTCAAAGCTGGTCCATATCTTAATATCTGTCTGAATCATATGTCATACCCTCCATAAAACAGACTACAGAGGTAGGAATCATTCAAAATTTATCATAACAGAGCTCTCTGATTGTATTTACGGAATTCAATTATTCTGACACAGACAGATGGACTGCTTGTCCAGGAGAGGCCTGTCGTTTGTTACCGTCAACAGTTGTGTCAGGCTAAAGGGCTTCTGGAGCTGCAAACAAAAGAACAAAGTTTTTTTAAAAACTGTTCTAATCAAATTGCTAACTCATGCAGTGTGCTTACATAATATGCAAGCTCATATTTACTAGTTATGTGAATCTGCCATACTCTATGATGTCTAATTGTTCATGATAATTAATGATGCAAATGTATTATTCACAGGGTCCCAACTGGAGGAGAGCCAAAAGTGGGTCACAGATCTGTTCTAATAGGGGCTAAATTCCAATAATAGAATGCAACAAAGCATGCAATCATGCATAGCAAAATAAAGGAAAGAGGAGTACTTCCCAAACCTTGCTGCCAGTATTATCGATCCGACTGAACTGACAGTATTGGATGAGAACACAAAAACTTAAGGTTGGATAATGACACTATTGTGTTCTGTACACTACAAGAAAAAAAAATCTATAGAAAAATGAATAAATGTACTGGTCATTTTCTGCCAGGTCATTTTCTCTGTAGTTTAACCTTAAAACACAACAAAACAATGTGAGCTTTATTTTCATGGACTTTTCTTAGTTGCTTTTTAAGTTGTTTCATAATTAATGAACCGTGACACTGACACTTATTGAACAGAATTGAATAAACAATGAATCTGAATTGAGCTGAATAATGACACTAGTCTTCTGTGGAGCTGCTTTAGCTGAAACTGAAGTTTCATAATTGATGAACATTAACATTTTATGTTATTTTTTGTTTATTACTGTGAAGTTGCTCACAATTTATTAAAGTTAAAATGATATGTATTGTATAAAGTGCTATAAAAATAAATGTGACTTGACTTGTGTTGTTGTTAAAATGTATGTGTTGACCAACCACAAACAACTTTTGTTCCTCAGACAGTTTTTTGCACTCTTCTCCTTGATTTGTTTTAACTTTTGGCAGTCTACAGTACTCCAAATGTTTTTCCCGGACAATAATGGACCATTTTTAGCAGCAGTAATCAGCAAAATATGCGAGTTACGTTCAGTGGCATTGCTTACATTCAGTGCTGTCAATATGGCCGATTGATGACTTGTTGTGAAAACACTATTGGCTGCTGAGAACATGAAACCAGATGTTTAAAGTCTTTAATAACATTAAAAGAAGCAGCACTAGTTAGTAATATTAGTACACTTCAGTGTTTGATTTTAATGTCATTTTTGTTTACTGTTCTACAATAAACATTGTATGAGTAGATTAACTAATGATGAGTAGGCTATTAGGGTAGACCGACATGACAACGATGTGCTAAAAACACGTTTTTCATGTACAGACCACAATGCTGTCAAAAAACACTGTTTCACGAGTTTGCCTGCCCACACTGTAAAAAACAAAAAACACAATTTGTTGAGTCAGCTTAAAATAATTTGTTACCCTGCTGCCTTAAAAATTTTAAGGTCAGTCAACTCAAATACGTTTAGTCAACTTGAAATGTTACGTTGTACCTGTGACAACTTAGATATTTGCGTTTGTTAAACTTAAAAGCTGGGTAAGTAACCCAGCTGCCTTAAAATTTTAAGTTGTCACTTAGTACAACTTAACATTTCAAGTTGAATAAATTAATTTAATACTTTTTTTTTGAGTTGAATGAACTTAAAATTTTAAGGCACCCGGGTAACAAATGATTTTAAGGTGACTCAACAAATAGTTTTTTACAGAGCATTCAGTCTTGCCAAATAATGGTAAACCAACTTGGCTTGTTGTCTTTAAAAGAGGCTTGAACCCGATGTTCGGCTTGAGCTCCATTAATGAGTTCTAAAAATTGTTCTCAAGATTAAAGAATGGCAGAGTCCACACCACAGCTATAACAATAAAGGCATAGAGAAACAATATCATTGGAATCACTTTTAGAATGATTATTTTTCAGCTGTTGAACAATAAAGACACTGACACCCAATCAGAATCAATCCTGCTATAATGAGCTCAAGAATTTAAAGTGGCAAACGAGCATGTGTTTAGAATAAACAGACGATATTGTCTGCTGGTGTGGACGCTAATATGGTTATCTTTATAGTTATCAGTCTTGGTGTGAATAGGCCTTAAAGGGAACCTCGGGTATTAAGACTTGTATGGCTTAATATAACGTACATAATGTCTCTTACTGAAATATGTTTTATACATTAAAGATTCAATTTTTTTTTAAATCCACATCATTTTATACATATTTTGGATTATGGGGTGGCGCCTTTAATTTTTGATGACTGTTGCACTCTGTGAACTACTGGCGCTACCTGCTGCTATTTTTACCACAACTCAGAATACACAATTCAGAAAATAAAATACTGATACGATGACCACAGCTACTGAAAGAGCTTACAGGTGGTGATAGATATAAGCATACACCAAATGCCGTACCATAAATCTTTTCCCACAAGGAGTCTAAACACCCCCAGACATCGAGTAAAGTCGGCCAGGATGGCATCTAGTGTTTCTTGTCTCTGCCATTTACAAGCAGTTTCAGTATCCGTGGTCTTCTAAAAGCCTCAAAGGTATCAGGGCTAGAGTAGAGAACAAAGACGCAGGTCTTTAGGAAGTTTTATTTGGCTACAGACATTCTTTTCATCTCTTCTTATCGCTAGGAAAGCAGTGAAGACATACATCGCTTCTCTTGTTGCGCTACAACTGAAAATGACAAGAAAAGCCGGACAATATGGCATCATATCAGTATTTTATTTTCAGAGTGTTGCAGTAAAAATAGCAACAGGTAGCGGCAGTAGCTCACCAAGTGCAACCATTTCACATCATCGAAATAATGGTGCCCCAAAAGTATTGTATAAAACAATGTGAATTTTTAAAATAACATAAATCTTTCATGGGTTTTCTACTACATATTTCAGTAAGAGACATCATTTATGTTATATTAAGCTATAGAAGTCAATACGGGATTCCCTTTAAGAACCCCCCATTTGACTGTACAGTTTAAAGGAAACAATAAAGGAAATAGCGGTAGCAATGATTGACAGGACTGAATGATTAGACTCCTCCCAAATCTACGTTTGAAACTTCATATTATGCATATCAGGCCAGTAGTTGGCGCCGTCACATTCTAAAGAAACACTACGCAATCATGCAATACGCATGTGCATGATGTCAGCTTTTACAAACTCAAGAGACAATAACAGTATAACTTTAAAAAACTTGCACTTTGAAACCCATTTTTAAAAGTTCACGTTTTCAGGTCCCCAAAAACACTATTGAAAATGGTGTTGTGTAAATGCCCTCTCAGTTAGGCTATCTTCTAAAAATGAGTTTATAAATCAACAACCACTATTTTTTTCTCAGTTATATTTGCAAGCACAGTGCACAATTTAGCTTGCACTCAACAGCATTTGAGCACAGACTTTACTGGCTTGCCTTCCCGCTCATCGGAGGTCAACACAATTTAATAGATGCAGCTAATAGCAAGTGCTTGAGGACACCAAACAATATACATTCTCATAAAAAAATCCCATTGGGCTTGATTATAAATTATTAGTGAAATTTACTGTCCTCTAAAAGCTCAGGAAAAATCCTAGCTTGACAGTTTCATCACCATCACTATAGATATTACAGTAAACCAGTTTATCTTTGTGTTTAGTTGCAAGGAAGTCCCGGAGAGAGACATTAATTAGCATTCCATCTTAAGGGCAGAAGGTTGCCAGGAGCAAGAAATATGCAACATGGAAGACAAAGCCTGCATTTAAAATGCATGTATACTTAACTTTTTAAGATAATACGACATTGAAAACTCCAGTTCTGGTGGTCCTTAAACCATAAAACATGTCCTATATAGCTAATCATTCCAGTATTTCACATCACCCATCACTCCCCCAGAGACACATTTCAGTCCGAGAGTTTTCCTTTCTCCCGTGTGTATTGTCTGGCCTAACAGACACAAGGTAAATGTGGACGAAAGATTTCTTTGAGTGAAGTTGTGTGTTGACGTCGAGGCTGAATTATGGATGAGTTCACTCAAAAGATGAGTGCTGTATGGAATTCATTGTGGATTTGCTGACAGTTCTGGTGCACCTTGATCCAGTGGGAGAGAGCGAGAGAGAAATAGAGAGCGTTTGGGGAGAGAAGTACTGTAAATCCTCTCCCCTTCATCATACAATAGTCACTGCCATATAGTGCAAACCCTCCACTAGTCCGTCCAATCATTTCATCCCCTGTGCTGCATATGTTTGGTGGATAAAATAATCTGATCATACAGTGGAATAAATAACACACACAATCTAATGTGATCTCCTCCCACTACATACCAGCCTCTGGGAGCCTGCCATTTCTCCACATTCATCTTCATATACAGCCGAAGTTCATACTAAGGCTCGTGTGGTAAGTTGCAGTCTAGAAAATGTAGGTGTGAAAGCGTGAATTTGCAGTAGGCTACATTACTCGATACACACTAAAAAAAAAGGTTTTTATACATTTTATTTCATTTATAAAGTCTTTGTTGTGCTGTAAATTGTATTATTTTATGCAACGCAACATAAGAGCGAGATGTCAGTCAGCTGCATCAGCAGCGGTCAATTCACATGATGGACGCCTTTTGCTTTTCATAAAATAAATGGATTTTATTTGTTATAGTACTGAGTTTAATATTATTTGATATTAAAATATGTTCTCTAATGTCAGTACTGTTTGTTTATGGGCAGGTTATGGAGTCAGTCATGGCATCTTTCAGCTACGAGTGAAATTCCACCAGGGAACAGCAGCCTCCCATCACGGGTTCAGATTTTAGCGACACAGTGCCCCACAAATTAGCACTACTTTGGTGAAAAGTGCACTCTAAAAAATGCTTGGTTAAAAACAACCAAACTGGGTTGCCAAATAACCACAATTTGGGTTACTTGGCAACTCAGCGCTGGGTAAATATTGGACAGAACACATGCTGGGTTGTTTTGAGCTAGCTGGTTAGGTTAAATGTTCTTACCAAACATGCTGCATTATTTTATTTACGTCAACTATTGTTTAGAAAAATGAATATATTGCTGGCTTAAAATGGACTGGAACTTATAAAAAAACACACACAGAATTACTAGAGGCAACACACATTGACACATGGAACACAAAAACTGTTTGTTGAGTCAACTTAAAATAATTTGTTACCCGACTGCCTTTTTAAGTTCAGTCAACTCAAAAAAAAAAGTTTATTCAACTTGAAATGTTAAGTTGTACTAAGTGACAATTTAGATATTTGAGTTGATTCAACTTAAAATTTTAAGGCAGCTGGGTTACTTACTTAATATCTAAGTTGTCACTTAGTACAACTTTTAACATTTAAAAGCAACATTTTAATTTTAGTGTATTCAGCTGTTCCCTGTAATTGCTTTTTACCGAAATAGCACTAATTCTCATGCTGGTGTGTTGCTGAAATCTGAGCCGGTGAAGGGCTGCTGTTCGCTGGGGTAAATGCGAACTTCAGACCGCGGCGTCGCGTTTCACTCATAGCTGAAAGATGTGTGACTGACTCCAAAACCTGCCCTTAAACAAACAGTGCTGACATTAGAGAACTTATTTTAACATCAAATTAAATTAAACTCAGTACTAAAACGAATAAAATCCATTTATTTTATGCAAGGCAAAAGGCGTTTCCATCACGCAAAGTGATGCTGCAGATGCAGCTCATCCTTATGTTGCGTTGCATAAAATAATACAATTTACAGCACAGTAAAGACTTATAAATGAAATAGAATGTATACAAACCTTTATTTCGCTCAAAAAGTGCACCAAATCCGGGTGATGATAACTGCTCTCTCCTAGAAGACTCAAAAAGCCCACGCTCTGACTGTAACTCAACAGCTGGGTTGTTTCGCCAGAGACCGGCTTAACCCAGCGGTTAGGTAGAAAAAAATAACCCAGCATTAAAAATGACCCAGCGGTTAGGTAGAAACAAATAACCCAGCATTCAAAATGACCCAGCACCTGGGTAAAAAAAAAAAAATAATAATAATCCAGTAAAAATGACCCAACAATTTGAACCCAGCATTTGGGTTAAAAAATAACCCAGCACCTGGGTAAAAATTTGGGTTAAAAAATAACCCAGCACCTGGGTAAAAATAACCCAATAAAATGACCCAACGGGCTGAACCCAGCATTTTTAGAGTGTGAGTACAGAGAACAGGTTGAATAAACAAATTAAAATGCTACTTTTAAATGTTACGTTTTTCAATTCTAAAATGTTTGTTAAATTAGTTTAAATGTATGTAATATTGTACACTATTCCGTTTTCACCAAAATAAATTCAATTTGACTTATATTTTTGTCCATGGGTGTTCATGCTTAATAATAAATGTTCTTCTTTTGATTATTGCTGTTGCATCTAATTCTTTGTCTGATTTTTAATTTCCAGCTCATTTTAAGCCAGCAATATAATAATTTTTAAACAATAGTTGACTTAAATAAAACAATCCAGCGTGTTGAGTAAAAACATGCAACCCAGCCAGCTGGGTCAAAATAACCCAGCATGTCCAATATTTACCCAACGCTGGGTTGCCAAATAACCCAAGTTGGGTTATTTTTAACCCATCATTTATGGGTGTAAATGAGTGTATGTAGGGTCAGAGACCTCTCAGATTTCATCAAAAACATCTTAATTTGTGTTCCGAAGATGAACGAAGGTCTTACCGATTTGGAACGACATGAAGCCTAATTAATGACAGAATTTTCATTTTTGGGTGACCTATCTCTTTAAATTACTTTCTATGTAATGTTGAGATCTAAAATCATTACCATTGTTGAGATACATCAGTCAAGTGTTGATATTTTGGCATTTCTGGTTGACAATACTAGAAAAGCATTGCAAACACCTTAGCGACCCTTAATTATTTATAGAAGATTATATTGTTTCTGGAACATGTCATATAATAGTCCTATGCATGTTGCAGAATGCAAGTTAACCTACAATCAGAGCTTGTTTTCTCCGTGTAATACAGTGGAACCGATTGTGTTCTGAGACACATCTGCTGGGAGTCAATTAATTAAAAGTAAACACAACTTCCCAGCCAGAGGGAACAGTAGTCATCATAATGGTGACTTCAAACGAAACCCTTCACAGCGTTATCCCACAATGCAGCATAATATGTTATTGTTTTTATAGTACTTATAACACATTATGACCTAGCCTGAATTGCAGTAAAACTCTGAATAGAATATTTTATTGCGCGAAATCTACTGGCAATATAAAATCTGTACAAAACAACATCAGAAAAGAAACCCAAAAATATCTAAACAACAAGGAGTGTGAAAAAAGGGTAATATTGGAAAGAAATTGACTGGTATGCTGTCAGAATGCATTGTCTCGCCGCAAGCTGTGGTTCACAAGCAAGCTTGCAGCATAGCTATTCTTGACACAAAGTTCATGGTGAAATGGTCAAAATGAAGCATGCCATTGCGTGAGCGTGCCATTTACTGTAACAAATGCACATTACTGCTTTTAAGCTACTGATGTACTGACAGACAGACTGAAACACACTTAAAAACTAGCTTTGGAGCACTTTGGAGAATATTACGGTTTGTAAAGTTGACTTGTAGGTAATCATCTTTTCATGAACAAAAAAAATTGTCTCGAAATGCCTAGAATGTGATTTTTAGAGAAAATAAAGTGTGGGAGGAGTGAAAGTGAGGGTGCCGGGTTTGCTGAAAAACACTGACAGAACAGATGCTAAGTTTGCATACTTGTATACTCACATACAAACTCACACATGCGCACATACATACACCTACACACCCCTTTACTGCTCAATCCTGTTCTCAAGCTGCATTTCTTCCATTCCTGCACTGAGATTCTCTCCTTTTTTAGCAGTGAAACATCATGCACTCCTTCTATGGCCCTGGGCCCACTAGAGACTATAAAAAGATACAGGCTCATGAAATATAGAGAGTGTTCGGGATTCAATTTTATGGTGCCTATTACTGCAAATTGTAATATGGCTAATTACTCCTCGCCGTGTAGAATTGCTTCAGCAATTGTCTCATGCCCCCATCAGACGAAATTTCAAGCAAATGGCACCTGAGGGGCGTCAATTGAGCATTTCATTATTTTAATTATGTGGACTTATGATTTACCTTCACAGATGGAGAGAACAAGGCAGTTTGAAAGTCTTTCGTAAGGCTATGCTTTCCTTATGGGTACTGAATCCATTTTCGTACAGCTTTCCAGATGTACCAGTTTATTCTGAAAAGGAGACAAGCGAGATAGATAACACAAATAATTTTTTTCAAAGCAACGTCGTTATGCAGAGAAATGGTCTGAAGATTATGTCTTGGCCGTTCATAAATTACACATATTTTTATTTGTACCCTACTCGTATAGCTTTTTGCCTGCACAGTATTTGTCAAATCAGTCTTTGCGAATCATAGCGTTAAACACAGTTAGCTTAGAGAGTGATTCATCTTAAGTTTTACTGTGGATATTGAAAATCTGAGAGTGAGATGGATGGAGATGCAGTTTCAAATTGGTATGATGGAGAGGGCTGAAAATATTGGATTTGTCTCAAAATTTTTAGGATCAGTTCATGCTTCATCGTCTATTTCAATAAAACGTGGTTGCCATGTATTTGAAAACTGCACAGTTTGGTCCAAAAGCCTTGAACTACATAAAAATTCAGGGATTTTCTTTGAACATGGGGGAAAGAAATAAAAACTAGAATTTGAATGCATTCAAATCAAAGAAGAAAAATTTTCTCAATCTAGCAAACGAGAGAGTTCAAAGCAGTTAAATGTATTCAAAATGCTATGCTGAGAATATGTAATGTGAAATTTAAAATAGAAACATTTTCCTGGTTTGACACCTTTGGCACCGATGTGCCTGGAAAACTGCCTTTTCTAACAGATGCCTTTGGCGTAAAAGCAAAAAATGATTTGAAATGAGGATTAATATTTGATTTGAGAGACTACAGCACACACGTAAATATAGTAACTTTGTATTTTAAGTATTGACAGAAGAGCTGTATAAATAAACAATACTTATCTCCATAATATTTTCTACATTCAGTTCTCACACTCTAAAAAACGCTGTGTTAAAAACAACCCAACTTGGGTTATTTGGCAACCCAGCGCTGCCCTGTAAAAAATAAAAAACACAATTTGTTGAGTCAGCTTAAAATAATTTGTTACCCTGCTGCCTTAAAATTTTAAGTTCAGTCAAAATAAGTTTATTCAACTTGAAGTTAGTTGTGTTTGCTAAACTTAAAAGATGGGTAAGTAACCCAGCTGCCTTAAAATTTTAAGTTGATTCAACTCAAATATCTAAGTTGTCACTTAGGATAATTTAACATTTCAAGTTGAATAACCTTTTTTTGAGTTGACTGAACTTACAATTTTTAGGCAGCCAGGTTACAAATTATTACATTATTAATTTATTAATTATTATAAATTATTACAGTGTGGGTAAATATTGGACAGACACAATTTGATTTTGACTCAGCTGGTTGGGTTAAATGTTTTTACTAAACATGCTGCGTTACTTTATTTAAGTCAACTATTGTTTAAAAATTATTATATTGCTGGTTTAAAATGGACTGGAACTGGAAAACAACAGCAATAATCAAAAGATGAACATTTATTATTACGCAAGAACACATGGACAAAATACAAGACAAATTTAATTTATTTGGCCGAATACAGCATAGCTTACATTATTATATACATTTAAACTCGTTTAACAAACATTTTAGACATAAAAAATGTAACATTTAAAAGTAGAATTTTAATTTTAGTGTATTCAACCGTTTTCTGTAATCACTTTTTACCGAAACAGCGCTAATTCTCATGCCGGTGTGTTTTGCCATAATCTGAGCCGGTGAAGGGCCGATGTTCGCCAGGTTAACTGCGAACCTCAGACCGTGGCCTCGTGTTTCACTCGTAGCTGAAAGATTCCATGACTGACTCCAAAAACTGCCCATAAACAAACAGTACTGACATTAGAGAACATATTTTAAGATTAAACTCAGTACTATAACGAATAAAATCCATTTATTTTGACGCAGCTGGCGTCTCGTCCTTGTGTTGCGTTGCATAAAATAACACAATTTACAGCATATTAATGACTTTATAAAAGAAATAAAATGTATACAAACCTTTATTTCGCTGAAGTGCAAATCGGCACCACTAAGAACCGGTCTCTCTTGTCTCCTCATACTCTCTGACTGACTGTAACTCAGCAGCTGGGTTGTTTCATCAGAGACAGGCTTAACCCAGCCGTTGGGTAGAAAAAAATAACCCAGTGTTAAAAATGACCCAGCAACTTAGTTACAGAAAAACTACCCAGCACCTGGGTAAAAAATATTAAAAATAACCCAATGAAATGATCCAATGGGCTGAACCCAGCATTTGGGTTTAAAAAAAATAACCCAGAATTTTTTTAGAGTGTATGTTCATTCTACAGCAGACTAATTTTTCTTTTCCCACAAGTCTGTGCCTGACCTTTATGTGACTGTTTTCTAAGAAAAAAGGGGTCATTCGTAGAGAGCAGGTTGATTCTTTCCTCTTTTGTTTCTCTCTTGGCAACTGAGCATATGCTAGACTCTTGACCTGTGGCCACTTCACTTCCATCTCTTCATGCTAATACATTACTCACATGTACAAAAGCACACTGTACACCCCCACACATTGTGGATTCGTTCTGAACATCGGTTACCGCCGTCCTCGGAGGTCTAAATTTGTCAGCGGGGTTAAGAGGGACAGAGGGGGCTGATATTGGCTGTGAAGAGATGGGCGATTAACTGTGAGGCTGACTCAGGCGGCTGGTGTCTTTGTATGTCAGGGTGCGATGGAAAAGCCAATGAAACAGTTCTCAGAGGGTGTCATAAACTCTGCTTTATTGCCGGTTTGTGTTGCCTTTGCAGATTAAGTTCAAAGAGAGATGGCTTCTCTTCTCCCTCCATCTTAAATCCCGTTTCTATTGAGTTTCTTCTATGGATATATTCTCAGGGCCTCTGAGAAATAACCCTGCAGTCAGCAGCTGCAGGGCAGAGAGTGATTGTAAATGAGGGAGGATTACTCCCTCAGGGTGCTTTTAACCCCTTGGATTCTGGGTAGAAAGTATGTCCTGGCATAGAACCTAGTGGTTACATTTACTTGGGCTTTCTTTAGAAGATAGTGACTCATCTCGCAGTATCCGTGTGGTAAGGTGTTTTTGCAGCCATTTACTCATAATGCCTCTCTTGAGCCAGACTTGTTTTTTTCTTTATCCAAAACTGGAAGCAATAATATTGCACTGTCATGAAATGAGAAAATCTAATATTTTTTCCTGCCACTTTTATAAGTAGACTACAAGGCAAGGGAGTAACCAGCTAAAATTAGCAACTGATAGCTAATTAACTGCTTTGTTGAGCAGCGTGACGCTGGTTCTCTCCATTCAAAACACTGAATCTGAAAAGCAGCTCATTTGTAGTCTCACAAATCGTCACATTGTCCTTTGGGTGCCAAAGTGTTAGAACCGAGCGAGCTGAGGTATTAATAAACTAAACTCACCTGACTTGTGCTGCCTTTTCAGTTGTGTTCGGCGCTAGGAAGTCCAATTTATTTTAATGAAATCATTTTCACAATTGCGTGTTAAGGAACCATTCACTAATTCTCCCTTTGCTCAAAATCTCCCACATTCGCAGTATAATGTTGTAAACTTAAAGGAGAAGTCCACTTCCAAAACAAAGATTCACATATAATGTACTCACCCCCTTGTCATCCGAGATGTTTATGTCTTTTTTTCTTCAGTCGTAAAGAAATGATGTTGTTTGAGGAAAACATTTCTACATTTTTCTCCATATAATGGACTTCTATGGTGCCCCGATTTTGAACTTCCAAAATGCAGTTTAAATGTGGCTTCAAACCATCCCAAATGTGGTTGTTAACGATCCCAGCCGAGGAGGAAGGGTCTTATCTAGCGAAACGATCGTTTTTTTTCATTTAAAAAAAATACAATTTCAATTTCTGACTCAAGACAGTTAGGGTATGTCGAAAAACTCTGATCGTATTTTCTCCCTCAACTTCAAAAGTCATTTCAAAATCATCCTACATCACTGCAGAAGTATTGACCCAGACTTTGCAAAGTGAACATGCATAGATCAAACACCCTTAACAAAAAAGGTAAAACAGCGATATAGGACGATTTTGAAGTTGAGGGAGAAAACATGGTCGGAGTTTTCCGACATACCCTAACTGTCATGAGCTAGGGAGAGTAAGACAAAATGAGCGCTTGACATTAAAAAGTATATAAATTGTATTATTTTTATTAAAATAACCAATCGTTATGCTAGATAAGACCCTTCTTCCTCGGCTGGGATCGTTTACAACCGCATTTGGGATCGTTTGAAGCCGCATTTAAACTGCATTTTGGAAGTTCAAAATCGGGGCACCATGGAGAAAAATGCTGAAATGTTTCCCTCAAAAAAACATAATTTCTTTACGACTGAAGAAAGAAAGACATGAACATTGTGGATGACAAGGGGGTGAGTAAATTATTACAATACTGCTCACTGCAGAGCCAAATACTCATCGCTAGGAGGTCCGACCAGTCCGACGTTGCGTACATAAACGATTCACTGATTCTTTCTTGTGCAAAATCTCCTAAATTCGCAGTATAATGTTGTAAAACTAAACTCACCTGAGCTATGCTGCGTTTTGAGTCGTACTCAGCGCTAGGATGTCCGATTCATTTTAATGAAACAGTTAATTTGAACAGTTTTGCGTAAATGAACGATTCACTGACTCTTCACTGCACAAAAGCTCCTATATTCGCAGTATAATGTTGTAAAACTAAACTCACCTGAGCTGTGCTGGGTTTTCAGTCGTACTGAGCACTAGGAAATCTGATTCAGTGTAATGAATCAGTTCATTTGAACAGTTGCATGTAAATGAACGATTCACTAATTCTTCCTTGCGCAAATCTCCTATTATGTTGTATGCTCAAAATTATATTAAACGCCACTGATTTCACCATATATCTTTCCAAAAATTAATAATATCTTTTTGATGATTGTGTATCTACGTGAGGAAACAGCTACTCTGTATTCATCAATCTAATGCTTATTATCCATTAATATGTTAATGTCAGGCGTCCTTGTCTTTGGAAACAAAAGGAACTTACAAAAAGGAGAGTCTGAATTATGGCCATGTCCCTTGATAATCACTTTTTCGATTTTCAAGCTAAAGCTGGACTGCTGACGTTGAGAAGATGATCAGCACTTCACCAAATGCTCCAGCCTCAGCAGAACACCACCAATGTCAAGTATTGAAAGAAAGTGGAAAACTGATGAGAACAGCAGGCCATACAGCAGCAACAAACACCTACATCAAAACTAGTGCTTCAGATTAATTTCTATTTGTCACCAGTCCTGCCTAAATATTAATAACACGGGTCAACGTGTTCATGTGTAACATAGAAAGCTTTCATATAAACAAATAAGCACTCAGAACCTATCATTAATACTTCTACAAAACAGTTGAACAGTGTCTCGCATAATTCTACACCTTTTTCCATAAATAAATAATTTTCCATTAATAAATAATTGAATGAAACAAACACATAATATAAATGTGAACCAAAAAAAAATCCAAAACAGTGTGAAGAGGAATAATATATTCACCCATATAGTTTTCCTCTTTTCTCTGCATATTTATTAATCGGCAGTGCGGCTGAAAATTGCATTTAATCATTGTATACCTGAGATGAGGAACAGTTGTTTATACAGCATATTTCCAATATGTAAAAGTGTTAGCATTTAAGGGCATGTTTCCCATAGAAGTAATAAATTCCTTAAAGTAGCTGACAGAAAGGCATGTACAACAACACAAATTTAACAAGACAACCTAAAATCCAAGTATTTAAGACTAAAGACTGACACAATTCAATACTGCATTTCTATGCAGAGACATGTATGCAACACATGTACACAATGCAACACATGTATGCAATGAAATGACATTTTCATTACATACTGGCAGATATTTGAGCTCCAAAATGTGATGTGTTCATGGGTTTAGTAATTTAATCCGTGATATGAACTAAAACAGTAATTAGCAGGGCCACAGTAACCCAAGGGATCACATGGGCTGCAGCCAAGGGCTCAGCCTCAAGGGGGCCCTGTGAACAAGAGATAGCATATTAATTAAAAGAGGATTTTGATTTGTATAGTTTCATATCTGTTATCCACAAATTGCAAAGTGGCTGCATAGCTCCAAAGTGCTTTTCTCAATGTTGACACCGCTCTTAGAAATAATCACTGACTCTGACTCACAAAGCCATCGGAGGGAGATCATTTTTTAAGTTAGAGTTTGCAAAAAATAAAAAATAAAAATTAGAGGACTTCAGTGGATGGAAACACATTGAACTGTCTGTCAGTGATTTAAAACTCAACATGACCTTCTGTGCTGACTTCGTTTCATTAGGGACTTTGCTTTTAAGACAACATTGAAGAGGGCTTTTCAATAGCAGTGAGTGACATTTCAGTCATTTTAGATCTTTGTTTGGCTGTTTATGGGGTTGTAAGGACATATTCGCTTATCAACATTCATACTTAAGGCCATTTAAGGGCTCGTCCAGACAATACATGTTATTTATTTGATCATTTGACCAGCTTTGGCATGTTCATCACTGGCAAGCCTGCTGTGCTTTTGGTTCTTTGGTCGCATTAATGCGCATTTACAGGCTGAAACTGTTGGGCATGGGTGCTTATTTAGCATCATGCTATTCTAAAGGCCTGGCTCATGGATATTAAGAACCTTACATAATTAAAGGGATAGTTCATCCAAAAATAAATGAAAATTCTGTCATTAATTACTCACACTCATGTCATTCCAAACTTGTAAGTCAATTGTTCTTCTTCAGAACACAAATGAAGTCCATGTGACATCAGTGGTTCAACCGTAATGTTATGAAGCTACGAGAATACATTTTGTATGCGAAGAAAACAAAAATAATAACTTTAGTAAAAAGTTCTTCGCCTCCATTCATGAGAGTACTATGACGCATACATGTGCATTCCTCTGCTTGAAAACAATTCTTGAATAAACTCATTATTTTTGTTTTCTTTGTGCACAAAGAGTGTTTTTGGTACTTCATAAAATTAAGGTTGAACCACTGATGTCACATGGACTATTTTAACAATGTCCTTACTACCTTTCTGGGCCTTGAACTTGTCAGTTGTGTTGCTGTCTATGCGGGGTCAGAAAGCTTTCGGATTTTATCAAAAATAACTTTAAGGATTAGTTCACAAATTTACAGATAATGTACTCACCCCCTTGTCATCCAAGATGTTCATGTCTTTCTTTCTTCTGTCCTAAAGAAATTGTTTTTTGAGGAAAACATTTACATTTTCTCAATAGGCCTATGCTCATCTTGTCTAGCTGAAAATGAAAATGAGATGGGAGTTTTTCCGACATACCTTAACTGTCTTGAACTGGATATAGTTCAAGACAGTTAAGGTATGTCGGAAAAACTCCCATCTCATTTTCATTTTCAGCTAGACAAGATGAGCATTTGCAGTTAAAAAGTCTATAAATATTTATTTATTCAAAAAAAGTACATATTGTTTCGCTAGATATGATCCTTCTTCCTTGGCTGAGATCGCCCTTTGAAGCTGCATTTTGGAAGTTAAAACTCGAGGCACCATAGAAGTTCATTATATGGAGAAAATTCCTGAACTGTTTTCCTCAAAAAACATAATTTCTTTACGACTAAAAAAAGAAAGACATGAACATCTTGGATGACAAGGGGGTGAGTACATTATCAATAATTTTTTGTTCTGGAAGTGAGCTAATCCTTTAATTCATGTTCAGAAGATAAACGAAGGTCTTACAGGTTTGGAACGACATGAGGTTGAGTAATTAATGACAGAATTTATATTTTTGTGTAAACTACACCTTTAAGAAAAAGTACCAAGCATCATATTCATGATCTGATTATTATTCATGAGCTAAGTTTTCACCAAATAGGATCTAAAATGTTGCATTTACACAGCATGGACAATTAGTATGCAAATTGTCAAAACAAACTGAAAAACCAATGTACTTTGCTGAGTCCTGTTTGATTCAGTGCATACACTCAAAGCAATATAAGTCACTTTAAGTAGTTCACTTAAAAATGAGCTTTACTACGTCCTTGGCTCCATTAAACTTTTTGTTATATTCCTCAGTTCATCTACAGACCGGACAAGCTTGTAGCCTAGGAGAGCAAGAGTTCTATTACAAAGAGATTGAACTGTCTTAACAATATCAAAATTCAGATGTATTCTCCAACTCTGAGCTGTGGCTTTCGAGTCTCTTGTAGTGGAGTACTTATAGTTCCACTCTGAAGAAGATGCACCAGTGCCATTGGTGTTATGAGCAATCCACGCAAGGACTCTTTGATCCAGGTCCAGGCCCAGAAATCTGTATATCTCCTTGGCCTTTTCCTCAGGATTCAAGGCCAAGTCTTCATAGCGCACCAAAAGATATCGCCCTCTCAGCCATGTGGGTTTCTGCAGGCTGGTTTCCACAGAATACTTGATGTCTCTGCATGTTCTCGTTATCTGAGTGAGGTCCACGTAGCGTGGTTGGCGGCCGGTGGCGTTCCAGATCTTCCAAGCCCTGAATTTACCAGCAAAAGCAGTCATGCGGGAGGCGAGAATGGCTCGGGGGTCTCTTACCAAATGGACGATTCGCAAATCTAAACGAGGGTCTTCTGAAAGCGTACGGAGGTCGCCTATTTCTGGGATACGGACCGTTTTTATGGCAATGTGGCTTCGTGCTTGGCACGCCTGAGAGGCTAGCGTGAGGTTCAAAGCCTGGCACTTTTTCGGGCACCAGACTTCATCCGGTTGCCCGGCTAGAATCTCCTCACCACCTTCCTGGCAGACAGGCGGCGTGCACAGGGCGTGACTGGAGCTGCGGCGGAAAAAGGCCCCGGTCATGTGATCCTGTGGTTCGGGGCGAATGTAGCTTTCTAGGAAGCTGAAGTCACAGTTGTAGAGATTGAGAAGGAGGTCTCGGTAAGCTCCCAGAAGAGCTCTGCCATCCAAAGCTCTTTGCAGACGGCTGCTAGAATTGGTAAAGGCCTGTTGCACATGGAAAAGGGGCTCGAAAAGATAAAACATGCCAGGATGTTGATTGAAAAGTTGTCCGGTAAATGAGGAGCCACTGCGGGTTTGTGCAAACAGAAGGATGTGCTTTCTAGCAGCGGTCTCATCAGGGACGCCATGGCTGTCATCGCAAAGAGATTTCCATCTCTGCTCTAGGGAAGAGAAGAAGAGAAAGTGAGATAATACGCTGCTCTGAAACCTCAAGAGGACATTATATGGCCACAAAAGACCTAATTAGTTCAGCTTCATCTTTAATCAATCAGTTATTTGGGTAAGGAAATACCTGGAGCTTTAATTTAGAGAAAAAACACTGTAATATAATCTTCACAAAAACTTTAATAAAGTCCAGTGGAATTCAAAAACCTATTCTGCCCACAGAGAGGAAACGTAGAGCAGTAATAATGTTGTTTTGAAGACTTGGATTGCCTCCTTCTGTGGTGGTAATCATTTCACCATTTTCAAGCAATATTTGAAAAAGCGTCTAAAATTGAAATATGAACAATGACTGCTTTTCTTCACATGCAAAGAAAGATTATGTGACTTTTGCTCAAAATGAACAATTACTATATATAGCAGGAGGGTGGGAGAGACTGATAACGCTTGTAATTACGGCTGATGAGAGACTGATTGCGCGTGGCACATTAGGTTGTGCAAGTCGACGCTTGCTGGAAGTGCAAACAGCTGGTCCGTGAGGACATATTACGGCAGATTAATGATGAGATAATTGTAGAATTAATTATTGATATTCCATCTCTCGCTCCTTACAGCGAATGAGGGGGGAATTTCCAGGTTGCATTTCTAACATTTCCCTGCTAATGTCTTTTCTTACAAACTTACTCATTACAGAAGTGATGACCTGAGAGAGATAAGCCTACAGAAAGAATGTCATTCAAATCCTTTAGGATGATCTTGTCAAACCAGCTATAGCTACATCCATAACCAAACATGAATTATAATTGAATTTAAGTCTCTGTGCAAACTATAATTTAATGGAGGGCTTAAACTGTCTAAAAATGCATCCTGGCACTTGGACCTGAATGCAGATGAAATTGAGTACACATGAATAGATGGGTTTTTGAGCTCTGTATCTCAATGTTTTTGAGATATACAATTGAGGTCTGAAGTTTACATAAACCTTGCAGAATCTGCTAAATGTTAGTTATTTTACCAAAATAAGAGGAATCATTACAAAATTTATGTGTTTTTTTTATTTAGTACTGATTTGAATAATATATTTCACATAAAAGATGTTTACATATAGTCCACAGGAGAAAATAATAGTTGAATTTATAAAAATGACCCTGTTCAAAAGTTTACATACACTTGATTCTTAATACTGTGTTGTTCCTGAATGATCCACAGCTGTGTGTTTTTTTAGTGATAGTTGTTCATGAGCTCCTTGTTTGCCCTGAACAGTTAATTTTTGTGTATTTGACAAAAATTATTTTTGTGTATTTGAACCCTTTCCAACAGTGACTGTATGATTTTGAGATCCATCTTTTCACACTGAGGGCAACTGAGTGACTCATATGCAACTATTACAGAAGGTTCAAACACTCACCAATGCTTCAGAAGGAAAACCGATTCATTAAGAGCCAGGGGGTGAAAACTTTTGAACAGAATGAAGATCATATATTTTTTAAATTTAGTACTGCCCTTCAGAAACTACAGAAGACACTTACATATTTCCCAGAAGACAAAATAAGTTAAATCATTAATTATTAATCTCGATTCATAAAGAGCCAGGGGGTAAAACTTTTGAACAGAATGAAGATGTGTACATTTTTCTTATTTTGCCTAAATATCATATTTTTTTCATTTAGTACTGCCCTTCAGAAGATACAGAACATACTTACACATTTCCCAGAAGATAAAACCAGTTAAATTTACCCTGATCATCATTGAGTGTTTGAACCTACTGCAATAGTTACATATGAGTCTCTCAGTTGTCCTCAGTGTGAAAAGATGGATCTAAAAATCATACAGTCATTACTGGAAAGGGTTCAAATACACAAAAATGCTGAAAAAACAAAGAATTTGTGCGACCTGAAGGATTTTTCTGAAGAATAAAAACAAATTATCCTAAGAAATATTTTAATTAGAGTTTAATTAAATTATAAAATGTCTGGAATATTTCTTGAGGATTTGTGTGTGTGCATTAGAAGTCATTTAATTAGATTTTACTGAATCACTGCTAGGTTTATTTTATCCAATATATTTCAGCTTGAAATGAAAATTCACCCTATCTATTTTAAAATGCATGTTATTGATTTCATCTATGCATGTTTTTGTTTTTTTGTTTTTTTTGACCTTGTACTTTTAAACTCAATCTGAAGCAACATACTTCTCTAGCAAAGATCTGTCATTTCAACAGTTTCATCCCAGCTTTAATAAATATATTGCATGATGGGAACATGAATCTGTACAGGCATAATTCACATAACTCAGATGCAGATAGATGAAAACCTTTTGATTTGTTAATCAGAACAGATGTGAATACAATCCATCAGTGGGGTATTGTAAATCTGATACAATTTGAATAAAACCACACATTTCCACATCCAAGTTTCATTTCCTTTCTTCCAGTGACAGCACTGATTCTCATACAATTTTAAATGTCATAGCGAAAATCTAATGCTTTGTGTTACAGGACAGCGACTCACCTTTACCCTGGCGTCCTTGGCAGTGGGCGGAGTCTTGGCATGGGCCACTGAAGGAGTCGCGGAGGGAGCGGATAGCAGTGTACTGCACTCCCAAAGACGTGCAGACGAGCAGCAGCAGAGTCTTCCACGAGCACTCCATAATGCTCCGTCACCATCACATTCTTCACTCTGTCAGTAAGGCAAGCATGGACACTTATTTACTAAAGAAACCTAGGAAGGATTACACTTTTTCTTTGTCAGTTGTTTTTTATTTTTTGACTTGCATTTCAAGATTTGTTTTAAAATTGAAAACAGTGTGCTTTGTGGGACTGTATTACATATTTTTCACATTTAATCATTCTCACAATCACAGAATAGGCTGCTTGGCCCTATTACCATAGTATTTCCATATTTAAATAATTGCAAAATCGTAACCTAAACCACAATAACAAAGTGGCCATTTCTGCACCTGGACTCAACACCCACAGAGCAGTCCATTCGCTGGCCGGATACCTAATGCATGCAGCTCTCTCTCGATCTGTCAAGCTTTAATCTGATTTATTAGTTCACCAGGGAACAAATTTGTGTCTACAGGTACCAACCTGATACAACAAGCACCTTTCATAACCATCATTCATAGTTTTAAATAGTTTTTAATAATTCAAATTCTTGGTGCTTTACATGTTGATTTACATGTTGATCAGGTAGTTTGATCCTCTCCAGGGTTATTATATGTGACCCTGGACCACAAAACCAGTCATAAGGGTCAATTGAGATATATACATCATCTGAAAGCTGAATAAATAAGCTTTCCATTGATGTATTGTATGATTTACCTTTATAAGATATAACCAAAGACTGTAAAAAACAGGATATAACTATTTGAAAATCTGGAATCTGATGGTGCAAAAAAATCTAAATACTGAGAAAATCATCTTTAAAGTTGTACAAATGACTTTCTTTGCAATGCATATTACTAATCAAAAATTAAGTTTTGATATATTTATGGTAGGAAATTTACAAAATATTTTCATGCTACGTGATCTTTACTTAATACCCTAATGATTTTTGGCATAAAACAAAAATCGATAATTTTGACGGATACAATGTATTTTTGGCTATTGCTACAAATATACCTGTACTGCTAAAGAGTGGTTTTGTGGTTCAGGATCACATGTAACTATAATAAACTAAAACTATAAAAATGTTCTCTTACTTAAAAAAAAAAAAATAAAAAAATAAATCAACATTAAAGGCACAATATGTAAGATTTTGTATTAAAATATCCAAAAAACCCTAGAATAGTTTTATATATTTTGTTGACTTGTGTACTTAGATTATCCCAAATATTTCCAAGAATGTTTAAATTCATAGAAATAAGCCATTTTAAGTAGTGGCAATTTTTTATTTTGTAGAAAGCATGGAAACACCAAAGACGTTTTATCCCGGACGAGCCCCCAATTGTTACATCTCGACTCTAGGAAACAACAGTCCAAAACTATCGTTCAAGTCAAAAACATTTATTTGGTCAGGGGTTACACATAGAGATAAGGGATTAATAATAGCAAATAAACAAATACTGAACAGAAATAAGATTTAAATTGCCCCTATTATGGATTATGAACGGTTCATATTTTGGTTTTGGGAGTCCCCAACAACAGGTTGACATGCCTTTAAGGTCAAAAAACACTTTCATTCTCTTATAATATTTTTTTTTTTTTACCTTTTTTGCTCAACGACTCCCAAAAGATTCACTCAAAGAATCATTTGTCCAAACCCCTCTTGTGCGTGACGCTAATCTGCGGTGACTGGTCCAATGACCCAGTCTGTTGTGATTGGTCTATTGCAGGGCTGGCGAACTCCGGTCCTGGTTCAGCTCTAACCCTAATTAAAACTCACCTGCCTGTTGCTTTTAGTTACCCTTCAGACCTTGATTAGCTTTTTCAGATGCTATTAGGGTTGAAGCTAAGCAATGCAGGGCTGCGGCTCTCCAGACCGACGTTCGCCACCCCTGGTCTACTGCATGCAGCGCATTTCGGAAATGGAACGCCCATCATTACCCAGGGCTGTCGCGGTGAAGGAATTTACCTTGCGGTAATTTTGAGTGACTCAATAGCGCGATATGCGATATTACCAAGCGGCAACCTCCCGCTCTCTCCATTGAAACAAACACGGAAGTGACTTCAACTGCAATTCATCGACTGGCCGCTAGAGACTGGCTCCAAAAGAGTCAATCCCATAGACTCCCCATGTTAAAATGCCCAAATTTACAGCAGAAAAAATGTTTACAGCCTGGTACAAAAAGTGGTTTTGGTCTATAGCTAATTTTGCCCTTCATGTCAACTGTGAGGGGGGTGAATTTTTTGTATAACTCATCCGTTTAAATTATATTAAGCCTTCTAGTTCTGCATAATTAAGGGCGTGGCCACTTGAGTGACAGGTGGATTGCCGCTGCTGTCACTACCGTCGCGCTAGGCGACCAGCAACCAGCTCCACCCACGTCATTGTTACGCCACAAAAACAATGGTGGCAAGGGACCGCATTGAGTCTTTAGACCGTTCATTCAACTGCACGTTTAAAAACGCTGATTCATTCAGAGAGATTAAAATCATTTTAGTTTTGAGCGCCACTTTTAAAGGCTCAGTTGACCAGCAGAGCGTCGATTCTAAGACAGAGATTTCGCTTTCCTTGGACACGACAACCTATTTTCACAAATATACAGTACATGACTCGGCCTGAAGGACAGACGCAAGTAAAATCGCACGCGATCAGTCGATCTCTCTCTCATTTGCTGTCTGTTTAGGCTTGTTAAGTGCAAATCTACTGAGCCTCTGTACAAATCAGCATGGTACACGTTATCAAAACTTATTTAAAATTCAGTACACATGCACGAAGTGTAAAACGAGAAGGGTATAACCTTAGGAAAAACACAAATATGGCGATTCTTGCATTTCTCTGAAGTCATGCTCGTCAATATCGCGGTATTGCAATATTGCGGTTATCGCGACCGCCCATTATCATTAGCATTACGTTAAACACCCAAACAGCCATGGTATATGCGTAAGCCCAATGCAGAAACGTATTGATAAAGCACTGTAGTTTGTACACCTGCTCTATTCTTTAGAACATCAAGTAATACCAACGACAAACATTCACTATTCAACAACACATTTCTAGATAATTGCGAGCAAATGGATATTGCTGTTAGCCGGTTAGCCAGAGACCTACAAGCTGCACGGAGTGAACACAACACACACAACTAAATATGTATTTTGCATACTACAGAATACATGAGAGCAACAATTTTTTAAAGGATTACTCCACTTTCAGAATAAAAAACTACTGATAATTTACTCACCCCCATGTCATCCAAGATGTTCATGTCTTTCTACAGTCACAAAGAATTTGAGGAAAACATTCCAGAATTTTTCCCCATATAGTGGTGCTCAAAGGATTGAAGGGTAAAAATGCAGTTTCAGTGCAGCTTCAAAGAACTTTAAATGATCCCAGCCGAGGAATAAGTTTTACCTTTTTTTGGTAAAGGGTGTTTGACCCTCCTTGCACGTTCACCTTGTAAACACTGGGTCGGTACTTCTGCAGCAACGTAGGACGATTTTGAAGTTGGAGGAGAAAATGAGTTGGGAGTTTTTCGACTTACCCTAACTGCACCCTAACAGACTTACCCTCACAGTGCAGAGCACAGAGTCTTCTCCACATATCCACTACAGTGTCTGAGGGAGGGGGGTTCAACTAACGTTGACGTCAACTTCAAACAGCTTAAGATTTGTTTTAAAAACAACTTGTTTTCATGACTCTAAATCAAAAATAACTTTATACACAGAGCACTTTAAGATTTAAAGCTTTGAAGGATGTTTTCATTAATTTAGAGCTGTATGAAAGGTAATTTTCAAAAATCCATAATAGGGGCACTTTAAAGAAAGATAACGGTAAAAGGTCCAACTGTCCAGCGGAGCTCAACAAGAGGATGTCAACAAAAGAAGCAGCCTCCTCCCAACAAGGACGGATCTCTCAAATATCCAGTTCTCCAATTAAGAACAGGTTGATTCTTAGCTGGCAACCTATAGGAACAAAGAAAACAACAGCAAAGCAAATCCAAAACAAAACCAAAACAACCTGACTTGCTATGCATTTTATTAGACAGGTGACGAACACACAGAGAAGCATTATAACAAAACTTTCAACACACTCAAATGTATCTACTATTTAAAAAAAAAACGCTGCTTTACCCCACAAACAAATGACCGGAAGGAGCAGAAGCGGTTGACTGTGACACAATAAAAAACTCTCATTAGCAATCCGATTCAATGGCTTTCAGCCCTACCCTGCTTCATCCTAATGACGTTAATAAAACATGAATACATTAGCTTACCTATGAACATAATTTCTGCCTGAGTCCCATAGGATTGCATCGACTGCAGGGATGACAACTCCCATGATTCCACACTAAATCATGGCATCATCAAACTACACCTTTGTTTCTTTGCTTGTTTTAAATATGCGCCCTCTAGTGGCCAAAATTACATACTGTGCCTTTAACTGAATCATTATATTTAATTTAACTTGATGTACTAAAATAACTCATAATGAAAATGAATAAAAAACTATAGACAAAAACACAACTTTAGCTCAAGTAAAAATGAAAAAGGAAAACATCTAACTAACTACTAACTATGATAGTATCTCATTGATCCTAAAATAACAATGTTCCTGTTTATGCAAGCAGTTCTTGGCTAGAATAAGCTGTGATGTGAACCAGCCTTTTTGCCTTTTTGTCAAAGATCTGGCAACGCAAGACTAATGAGTTGGAAGCATTCATCTCTGTCCATTTGTATGCGCTTTAAAACAGTAATGTGAATTTAACTACTTCTGAATGCCCAGAATTCAGCTCACAACTTATGGCATCTCAGTTTTAGCCACAGATGACACGCCAAGATTGGTCTTTGCTCAGCTAAAAAACATTTAAAATTGCCCAAACCTGGTCCAAAATCAATGTGTTGCTGCAGTTTTCAGTTCTCACTGTTTCTATTGCTATTAGAAATGCATTAGAAATATCTGCGACTTTTTTCTTCAAATGGTGAAAATACCATCGTAAATAATGCAGTGCCTATCTTAGCTGTGATGTATGTTGCCACATGTTTTGAGGAAGCCCTTAAGAACCATTCTGTCAATCATAGGTGCCACAAAACTGGCAGTGATGGCCCCCAAGTACAATTTTCTCTGTTATTCCCTAAATGAAAACAGTCTATGGTATTAGTGATTTCAGAAGACGTAAGAAGCAGAAATGCCATAGTGCATATTCTCTTCTGTAGCTAATATAAATTAACGTCAGAAAAATGTAGCATGGCTATTTCGGACGTTTTCAGAATTTCAAACACAGATACGGCAATCAGGCACTCAACAAACTTCTTATCAATGAACAGCCATGTTGCTTGCCTCAGGTTCCTTGAACTTTGCATGAAAAGCTCTTGCTGGCCTGCTAATTGAGCATTCAATGAGGTGGTTTCCCTGCGCTTTTTATTAGCTCCTGAGAGGGACTAGTCACCGCTGCAGCTCTGTATATAATGATGGCTATATACAGCTAATGGCATAAGAAACAGTCAAGCTCTAGTGTTTTGTATCTGTGACAATCAATATATTGAAATCATTCAACTTACAGCTGGATGTGACCAGCTGGTTGTATTTTTGTAAACCTTTGGTTATGTCAGCTCTCCTGTTTTGTAACATAATTACTCTTTCATTTCCGAAAGAGGTCAAAAACATTACGATGGCCCTTGAAATAAAAAATGAATCAAATCTGACATATACTTCAGCGTCTAGACTGCTGTAAAGATGGTCTTTCTCTTTTCAATCACTGCGATCTTGAAAGCCTCATTGGCTGCAGCTCTTTTCGTAGCATTTACAGGATTTTCAGGGTTGTCTCTTACAATAAACTCTATTATGATTCTGCTTTTTCATTCAACAAACTGATTACCACATTGGGAACAGGCAATGTAGAGGGAGAATTTATTTCCATCAGTGTGAACACTGAGAGCTACGATTAGCTTTCTCTGCCATTTGACGAAATCACTCCAGCCACATCGACCAACACAATCAAGCACGGGTACTATCAGCCGTCAGCTACTGGAAGAAAAATTGATATCTATTTCTCTCTCACATTTCTCCTATGTAAATGTCTGGGTATCTTGACCTAGAAATATTAATCTGTTTTTAAAAACTCATTTCAGCCATGTTAATGTCTTCAAAGATGACCAAAGGATTAAATAATGTGATCTCTTTTATGTCACTTAATAAATGTCAGAGTAGTTCATTTAATATCTGAATACTTATGCATGCAACTATTCAAACTCACCACAATTTAAAACTTAAAGTTTTAATTATAGCCAAGGTCTCAATCTGCAGTGGTACATCTATACCAGATATTTAAGCACTCTGAACTAAATCACATTTTTTTTTTTTTTTACTTTTATTAACATAAATGAATATGTTAATACAAGACTAGAAAGATATGCAGAATTCCAAGGTATGATACGTTATTTACTATTACGTATGTGTCTAAACTCCATGTGTCTGTATGCCTACAGGCACAGCAGGCTACTATTCAAGGTTAATGTGTGTCTATGGCCAATACAGCTACAGGCAAGACACTAATGTGAGCAACCAATCCATAATATCCAAAAAACCATAAATACAGTATCGCTCAATAAATAACCATCAAAATGTCTATAGTGCATTACCCCATAGCTTTCCTGAGTAATTTGCAAGAACCATGGTATTCAGCTGGTTTGCTTGTCTGATCAAGAAAAGTGCTGGAAACCCTTTTCAACCAATTGACTCAAAAGACCAGCATGACCAGGTTTGCAGACCAGCAATGCAGTTTAGTCTGGTTTGAGATGTTTTTATAGATATATTATGCAATTAATGATATTTAGCCCTATGTTTTCAAATCATGGTTTAACAATGCATTGGATATTTTCGTTTTGCACGGATAAAACGAACCATGCCTAACTCTTAAGGCTGGCAAATTAATTACACTAACAACTAATAAAATATTTTACTGGTACATATTTAGAAATTTACACAGTTTGCATCTCTAGCTTGTTTACAACACTGAATCCAGTCACATCTGTCAAGAGCATCCCTTGTCTCACAGTCACAGCCTCCGCTGACACAACTTCTTGCCCGAGCTCTGAGGAAAGCTGTATCAAATGCATTTGCAGCCTAGAAGTTAGTAAGACCAGTACCGCTAGTCTAAAAATCACAACATTGATAAAACCTGACGAAAGCAGTTAGATGAGAACGGACGCTGACAAGAGGACGATCCGCGCATTTCTTACCACTCACGACGTGCTGAAATATTCCTCAATAAAACACGCATGGACTCGATCCAGTAAAGTTGCTATCCAGATAGTCCTGCGGTTCTCGAGTCAGCCCACCTATATCAGCCAAACGATACGTGCGCTCAGCGTCTGTATTAAGTGACAGATGGATAATGTTGGCTTTCTGTAAAAGCAGGGGGTGGGCATCGCGCGTGGATAACCAGTGGGGTTTTCTCTTCCTCTGTCATTGGTTTGTCTGCGTTCTACCTTTACTCAGTTAGAGAGAACCGCTGAAAACGGGCATTAGGGAAGACAAGAAGTTTCTGGTTGTTTGTATCTGACGCAGAAACCAGTTGCTTCTTTCTTTCATTTAGTAATTCGCTTGTATATGACTTTATTAAAGGGACAGTTCATTAAAAAAACGGTATTACTCAGCTTCATGTTGTTTCAAATCTTTCTTATATGGAAAAATCACTAGTCAATTTCTAAGTAGGCTATGTAGCCTGCTGGTCAAGATTTTTCATGCAACGACAATGAATAGCGATATGTAATCTTAGTGCACAAGACTTACAGATATAGTTTTTCAAAAGCCATATGATACCATTTGTAATGAACAGAGCGACATTTTTCATGATAACCTGCACTGCACAACAGCAAAACGGTTAATGCAAGGGCTTAATTGACCCTTTGCAAACAGCTTGATTGACAGGCGATTTGACCAATCATAAAGCCGAATCCGCCATTCTGTCCGACAAATAAATCAGATGGTAGAGCAGTGTTGCCAAGTCTGCGTTTTTCCTACGCAACTGGGCTACTTTATCACTCTTGCAGCGAATTTACCAGGGGAACCCCAACAGATGTGATTGGACTAGTTTTGGGCTAGTTTTGAGAAGCATTTGGGCCTTTTGTTGTGAAAACCTGGCAACCCTGCGGGAGAGTAGAATTTCTGCGGTTGAAATAAAATACGTTCTAATACATTCCATGACATATTTTTTTGCAAAAATCCGCCCTTTGCAAAAACCTGCCCTCTTTAGTTATTGCTGCTATGTCTGACAAACAATGGCACTCTCACACTACAGATCATGTTCCCCCGCGGTGAAAAATATATCACGGAACAAAGAGGAAACACGACAACAGACATGCCAGAAGACAGAGCAGGTTACTTCTGGTATTCAAACCAAGAAATTCAAACTATATATACCATTTTCTGGCTCAGATCCCTGTATTGCTTTATTAGATCAATCGACACGCAAACAGAATTTTTTTCTTATTTACTTAAAACACAATATAAACATGAGTGGATATCAGAACTTATTTTATTTCAACTGCGGAAATACGTCAATACACACAATTTTTCAAGTGGAAGTCCACAGAAGTTAATCTACTCTCCTGTCTGATTTGTTTATCAGACATAATAGTGGATTCTGTGTTATGATTGGTCAGATCACCTGTTAATCAAGCTGTTTGCGAAGGGTCAAGACGTGAACATTTTGGGCTAGTATTTAGTAGCAATTGAGTGGGTTTTGTTGTGAAAACCTGGCAACCTTGGCAACGCAATTTTGAACAGCGCCAGTAAAATATTTTTTCCAGACTATCCACCTTTTTCTTCCTGTAAGAGTTGGCGAGGTCATTTTTACATTTTTTGTCTGGCTTCCAGTCTCATTCACATCCAGCTATTTTTAGCTGCACAACAACTTGTTTTGCTTCTTGATATTGCAAAATGGTTTACCATATTGTTTTAATGTATTATCCTAATTATGAACACACTGGTTTGTAGTGCAAACAGCTTTTTCCTACCTCCTTAAACAGAGTAAAGTTTACATTATTTTCAGAGGATGGTTTTATCAAACCAATGCTTTCTGTGTAGAAAAAAACCTGCATGAAGAGCATGCAAACGTAGTAGAAATACATGTCAACGCAAGAATCAGGTTAGTCTGATTCAGATTAGGACCTGATCAAACAATTTATGACTGACTCCAATAAATCTGTTCACTAATTGAACATAGCTAGTTCTCTTGTACTGATTGTTCATGAACAATTTCAAGAAAGTTGGGTTAAATTTAAAGATTTCAATGAAAAATAACTTAATAATGTGATCTGTTCCCACAGAATTGCTATCATAAAATATTTGATACAGCAGCAAACAATTTGTGTGGACTGCTTGTGGGCCCATGCTTTTATGGTGATTTTGCATATAATTTTCCTTACATCAGTTTCTCATTTAGAGTATTATATTACGCTTAGTTGCAACCCTAATGGGTCTATATATACACAAACACACACACAGGTTTGTTTTTGTGAATAGGCATAATGGTTTTTATACTGTACAAACCGTAATTTCTATTGCCCTGCACCAACCCTACACCAAAACCTAGCCCTCACAGGAAACTGTGCACATTCTTACTAAGCCTTTTAAAAAAATGGGGACATAGGGCAATGTCCTCATAAGTCACCCTTTCCTTGTAATACCTATGTCATACCCATATCATTATACAAATTTGTGTCCTGATATGTCACAAAAACACGCACACACACACATATTATTAATGACTGATTTTTATTGGAAAGGTAGGGCACTATACTATGATGCCTATTACAAGATAAAGTCTAAAGTCTTGTCTTTACTGTCCTGATAGCCACCAAAGGGAGAGCTGAGAGACCCCAGATGCCAGACTCCAAATCACCTCAGAGGAGTTCACCACCAACACAGAACCTGTGGAAAGATAAGCACACACACACAAATACCCACCAAACAAGCTAGGTGCAATAATTATACCCACACAGCATGCAAGGAGAAAGAAACGCAGCCCATGGAAGCAGGAAACTGAACCTGCAGGTCTACAAACACCCTGAGGAGGCAGTGTACACAAGAAGACTAGGACAAACACATTATTTACACTAGGCAGCCGGTCCCATAAAAAATGAAACAAAAAGCCACACAATACTTCAAAAGAGCAACAGTAAACATTATGAAATCAACAGTGTGAAAATAAATTGAGTATGTACTAAATCAAACAATAAAAGTCTTAACTAGGGCTGTCAATTTAATGTACAATGACATACAATTAATTATTTAAAAAATAATTATACTCCTTGACCCATAAGAAAAATGTTGAAGTACCACCTGCGTGTTTTAAAATCACTTTTTGCAATGTCTAGTCAATGATGTACTGCACTGTAATGTTTTCAATTATTCTAAACTGGGGGATTTCCTCAGCGCATTTGAAAATGAAAATACTATTTAATAAGCATAACATGTAATTATTCAATTAAACTGCTAAATTGTTTAATAACCCTGCTTTTAACACATTGATTGATTTATATTTCAGGTTTGTAAACCTCATTCATCATTCAAGTCCAGCACTCATCACACTCTTGTTAAAATCACTTTAACTGACAGACGTTCCTGATAATCCCTTTTCCTTAATTTGAATCCCCTCAGAAAGCAAGAGGACTTATGCTGCTAGTGGCTTTTTTGTCCTAGAAGTCACTCCTAGCTCATAGTGTTTGTGTGTGTGCGCTTTTGTTGCGCTTAGGCCGTTCCAGGGCTATTTCAGGGGGCATATCCTGTCTACACAAATACTCTTGGTTGGTTGAGTTTATTAATGTGATTTTTTTGATTTAGTGTTGCTGTACGGCAAAGTCACATTGCCTTATGACACATATTTGAGTTATAAACGTGGCTCGTCTGTAGGAAACGATATTTTTGGAACAGTCATATTATGTGTCATGTTTAACATGTAATGCTTTATAGAAAAAGAAACAGAGGGTTCACAGGTTAGTGAGAACGAAAAACAGTGTTTTTCATGCATGCATTTTTAATGCAAAATGTCATTTTTAATGCAAAAAAATCAATAAGTCATTCCTGTAAGGTTTAGATTGCAACTCAGTGCTTAATTTTCTTTACAAATAAGGACACCCCCCAGTGGACATGCACTTCATTACAGGCCTGATCAAATCTAGCAGATGAAAATTGCAGCTGTTTTATCGGCAGGGTGCAGCAACTGTTATATCTGAGGGTTGAGACATGTCTTTTTCTATGCTTAGATAATGTCTTTCAATGCATGCTGTTGTTAAAAAAGGTTTAAACAAGACAAGACCATGCAGAACCCAGATAACATGGGAAATATTAATATATAAGACAACCTAGACAGTCAGAGTGAATTCTTTAGATAAAATAAAGCTACAGATGTTTTAAAATAAGGGACAGAAGTGTACGTTTTAAGGCAAATACAAACGTGTCTTGGAGCACAAATGACACCCATGAAATATGACTCTTGCCTCTTGGCGTAGTGCATAATGACAGTTAGGGAGGTTGACAGCCTATTTTGACAAGTGAAAGCAGACATGGCCCATCCAAAAAACCTGCCTGTCGAACTGGTCTTCATTGCTGGATGATTCATGGTTAGGGACTTCGTTATGAATCATTGACAGATATCAAAAGAAAAGAAAACAGAGTAAAGATTAGATGTGTCAAAGTGGCTTCAATCACGCAAAGGCACTCTAATCAGTTGTTTTCAAAAATAAGCACTGTTTTTATTTAGCGGTAACCATCAACACCTCTTCAAATGTGGATTTAAGTCTCACTCAGCATGTTCTGTTATTATGGTTATGTTGCTATGACATGTTCAGTTAATTATCAAGATCGTTATATGTTTCAAAATCACTTTTTGACAGCATTTTTGAATGCAATCAAGCTGTTATTATACAAAGAAAACTCCATTAACAAAGCGCTGGATCATTTATATCCAGTTGAGAACGCACCTGTGTTGTAATAAAAACACAAACATAGATTAAAGCTTTCAAACAATTCCATCCATCCCATTGTAACTCAAATGTTTTTAATGCCTATTTAACAAAGATGGTACTTTGGCTCTCAGCCCAACCACAGCAAAACACATTGGTCATATCTGGCGTGCACATTAACACAGCTCTATCCCTAATCTGTGCAACCACACAGGACCACCAGTGCAGTTTAACATGACATAACCGTGTCCATCAAATCCACACAGTGCTCTCTAGACACTGTCAGTCTTTCTCTCACTAACTGCCGGTGTTTGCACAGCCAGCTGTTAGATTCAAACTCTGTTGACACATTAATGGAAACTGAAGAAATTAGAAGAGGAAATGTTCTAAACGTCCCCAGTCAGAAAAAAATGAAAATGTTTATGGATATGTTTGCGCATCTGTTGTTTATCTTTTCTAAAATCTCTGTCATGGGAGAGATGATGTTCTAATGGTAACAGTTCAGCTTCTTTGCAGCTGAAAGTGTGGGATACATGATTGTGGATGTGTTTTAACAAGACTTGTTGCAAATGCATGTATAAGTATTGTATTGTTCACTTTTTTCTGAGTAACCCTTGGGCGCCTACATGATAGATTCTAACTTCTGTTTGGGTGCTCTCGTGTTCCGCTCTCCATAGAAATTCATGTTAAAACGGAGTAAAAACGATCGACTTAATTAAACTAAAACCTTTTCAGTATATCTATATACAAAAATGTGCGCAGGGTTAAGCTGTGCCGTTTTTGGCTGCCACAGTAACAGCAATAAGCGTAAGAAATTCCTGTAAAATACTTGTTTTGCCCACCAGCAAACCTGGCCGTGTCTGGCGCGTATGCCTTGCTTAAACGAAGACAAAAAACGTGCATGGCAAGTGTTAAAATAGTTAAAATACTGAGTGTGAAACAATAAAATGTGTTGAACTAATGTGTGCTCTTATTATTGTGAACAAAATCCTGCGAAATTTGCTCCTATTGCTAGCTGTGTGTGTGCCCTCATCTGTTTTCAAAGCAGCTAACGTTAACGTTACGGTTAACCTCGCTTCGCTTCATCATAAACCAACTCATTAAACTATGACAGGTGAGTTACTTCAAAAAGGCTGTCATTGTGACACTGTAAAGAGATGAAACTGATGTCCTTTAAACCATTTTCATAGGTTTAGCTTTATATTATCGTCTGGTAATATGCGTTAATTTGACTAGCAACATCCGAGACCGGAAATGTAAAGCACTGATCCTGTCAGGCCAGATTTAAGCGTTTAGGAAAATAAATGTGGATAAATCATATAGCTAATAGGATAGTTCACCTCCAAAAATGAATATTCTGTCATTTATTACTCACCTTCATGTCATTCTGAACCAGTATGACCTGTATTATTATTTTCCACAGAAATAACTCAGGTTTGGAATGACATGAGGGTGAGTAAATTATTTTTAACTTTTTGTGTAAACTCGTATGTTTGTCTTCATGCGAAATCAGCTATGATATAGGCTTTACTGTGTGTTTATTTTTAAAACACCATTTGCTTAGCGTGTGCTCAAGATTTGACAGGGAAACAAACCAGCTGGTCTTGTCTTCGTTGCACAAGAAAATGTCACGCGTGCCAGTAGCTGTTTTACATTACCCTCATGTCTGTCTTGTTGCGTGATTACCCAAAAGACACTCTTGTGATCCATTTCAACATTTACAAGAAGAACAATCATCAAATGTGTAATGGTGAAACTGAACACCCTTTTGCAACACTTGAATAAGTCTTTTTCATCTTTCACGTGTGAAGGTGAAAAGGGATAGTTCACTGAAAAATTGTTTACTTACACATAAGAGAATTATTTTGAAGAATGAAAAAAAACAAAACAATAAACAATAAAAAAACAATAGACACCATCACAAAATGTGTAATGGTTTTAATGGTTACAATGGAACTTGTATTGGTTTTAATGGACACTGTAATGGACCCCGTTGGTCTCTACTGGTAATTGGTCACCTTTTATTGGTGGCTTGTTAAAACCAATAAATCCTACTGGAATATGTCCCAAAACACACTACAGAAAACCATTTTTTAATGGTTAAAAGTTGATAGTTTGTAATATTTGTAATGGTATTTGTAGTGGAAACCATTAGAATTTTCTGAGATGGTTCTGTTTTTTTTTTCAGCAGGGTTAGTTACCAGGTAGTTTTGGTGGACACTGATTTTGATTTGACATTTCTCAAAATACCTTCTTTTGTGTCCCACATAAGATAGAAACTCATATAAGTTTGGAATTACATGCAAGTAAGTAAACAATGACAGAATTTCTGGTGAACTATCCCTTTACATTACACTTTTCATGAACATTATGCACATATAGTGTAATAAAAAGCATTATACTCTACGCTTTTGTTGAATTAAGTGCTATTCCTTCCTCTTCAGCTTGTTTAGGACTTCCTCCTTGAATAGCAGATCTTTTCTTAGATCTCATTTTTAGAAACACCACAATACAGATTGCAGCCAGTAATAATAGGCCTGCAATCCCTGCATACACAGCATACATTGTCACGTTAGTCTCACATTCAGGTTCAGTTTCAGGTTTAGGTTTAAGTTTAGGTTCAGGTTCAGGTACAGTTTCAAGTTTAGGTTTAGGTTCAGGTTCAGGTTCAGGCTGAGGTGTTTGATCCACTTTTCGTACTTTCGTTATTAAAGTTTGGTCAAACTTTAGATTGGTGACCTGCCTGAAGAGACACATGTCCATGTATTCTTCCTCCATTATCCATGAAGGGGATTCCACTTCATCATCTTCATCACCTCCATCATCACCATCATAAGCATCCTCATCATCGCCCTCATCAGTCTCATCATTATCCAGCAGCACCACGCACAAGTACGTCCCACTGTCCTCCTTTCTGGGATCAGTAATGATGAGAGAGTAATGTGCCCGTGATAATTTTACACGACTTTGTAAGTCAGTAGGTGGGGTTAAAGAAGGATCCCCTGAGTCCATTATTAGGATGTCCTTCTCACCATTCTTTCGATACCACAGAACGCTGGCGTACTCGACTTTACCGCTAAATGCTGGTAAAGACATGAAGTTACACTGGAGGACCACCTTCTTATCAGATGCAGAAAACAAAACTGTGGTTGATTCAAGCAAAGGGCACACATTCAAAGTATAATCTTCAATGAGGAAGGTAGAGAAACATTTATAGCTCCCAGAATGATCTGAAGTTAGAGTCTGAATGTTTAGGGAATAGTCAGAATTCATGCTTGTCGATAAGAACATCTGATTATTTGCTTCAGATGAGTTAACTTGTCCAAGGGGTGTTTTCCAGTGATTCTTTCTGAGGGGGTCCACTGAACATGTAAGGACTACGTCCTCTCCCACAGAACGATAAATAGTCTTCAGTTCAGGCTCCTCTGGTAGTCCTATGGTTTGGAAGTTCCTGCATTGCTCTCCCTCCATGACCAGACAGAAAAATCGAGGTCTGTCCTGAATAAACTCATCAGAAACGTGTAAAAATGAGCCTTCGCCTTGAACCTGAATCAGGCTTTTAAACTCTGCTTGTAATGGCTCCAAAGAAATCTTAGTATCCATGAACAAAGATATGGTGTGCACGTCTCTGTACCATTTCACTGTAGCTTGCTTTATGGAATCCTTATTGCATACTATATCTGCACCTGTGCCGGGTTTCAGTGAAATTTTCTTAAAGCCGAACTCCTTGTCACAAATGTAGAGGTAGTGTTTGCGATAATTATCCATGGTGCTATTACTCCAGCACTCTCTGATGTAGTTGCCAGAATCAGAGTACTGAAGATTTGTGATTTTCAGACCAAGCAGCCCTTCTACATCACTGGAGAAACTGATCCGACCTTTAAAGGAATCAGGTGGTGGAACAAAAGAATTTGAGTACTGACCCAACAGCTCCTTTCCATCAGCAGTCTGTCTGTACACAGCAATGTCGTCGCCAAAGCAATAACCCATCTCCAGTTCCGCACCAAGAGCTTTAAAAATGGGCTCTGGGTCTTCTACTGCAAAAGTGCCCACCAGCAGAAGAGCAAGAAGTATCACAGTGCTCCTGAATTGGATCATCCTGTTCTACTCTGTCCATCCGTGAGACTGCTTTCAGCCTGTTGCCTTCCACATACTCAGAAATTTGAGTAACCTGTTTCTGAAGTTTGGCATTAAGATCCACCCACGTTGGGATGTTGTCCTTCTCAGGTGCAGTTTTTCTTGCTTTGCTTTCCTCGTGCCTGTAACCTCCCTTATAACCCAGAGCACGTTTATTGCTTATCTTTCCATTTAAGGTTGTTCTTTTAATCTTGTGTCGTCGAAAGCTTTATCTGTTGTATCAAAAGAAATTTTGAAGCACTGCGTAGACAAACAGGTTTATTTTCTTGCTTGCGCTCTTCCTCTTTAGGCTGTATTTTGTGTTCGAGACACTCTGCACGGCACTTCAACCACACCACTGAAGCATAACAGAAAATGCAATGTGTAAAAAATTAGTCCGTTAATTTTTAAGTGAAGCTGAAAAAAGGAACACATTTTTTTGTTGTTGTTTTTTGCAGAGTCACAGCTTCAGTCAACCATTTCAGCAATGTTATGCAAGAACTTGATTGTTTGCATACAGGAGAGAAAATGCAATGTGTAAAAAATTAGTTTGTGTTAGTTTATTCTCACGTGAAACTGAACAAAAAGAACACATCTGCTTTTTTCAGGGAGTCACAGCTTCAGTCAACCATTTCAGCAATGCTCTGCAAGAACCTGATTGTTTGCATACAGGGAAAAACCTTTACAAGTGTTCACTTATGTACTACTACAACATGCTGCGATTTCTGGCAAATTATTTAATGATGCAGCTGAAATGTATAATTGATTTGAGTTACACTTATATTTGAATACACACACATAAATATTTACAGTACATATGCACTACCAGTCAAACGTTTTTGAACAGTGAGATTTTTAATGTTTTTTTTAAAGAAGCCTCTTCTGCTTACCAAGCCTGCATGTTACAATATATGCATGTTATAATCTTACAAAATATTTCTATTTCAGATAAATGCTGTTTTTCTGAACTGTTTTCAGCATAATAATAATAAATATATTTTTGAGCAGCAAATCAAATTTCTGAAGGATCATGTGACTTGAGTAATGATGCTAAAAATTCAGCTTTGAAATCACAGGAATAAATTACATTTTAAAATATATTAAAATAAAAAGCAGTTTTAAATAGTAAAAATATTTCAAAATTGTACTATTTTTGCTGTACTTTGGATCAGATAAATGCAGGCTTGGTGAGGAGAAGAGACTTCTTTAAAAAAAATTAAAAATCTTAATGTTCAAAACTTTTTGACTGTTAGTGTACAGTATGTTAATATATATCATGTTTTCATTTTTGTAATGTATCTTTTTTTTTTATTCTATCATACATGCTAATTGTTCATTTATTATTTTTTAAGCCACGTTTAAGATTTTTTGGAATTTTTAAGTGTGACCAGTATGACTGCAAAATGTATGTTTTCTTAAAAACCTAAAAACATGTCTTTTTGAGACAGATTTAAACATATCTAAATAAATCGTAGCCCCCAAGTAAAGAAAATCCATTGTCTTAAACTGTACCTTGTCAGCCTACAGATACCTAATAGTCTGTGGGGGCCGTCTGAATGCAAAGCTCTTTGTAAGTCGCCAGATTGTAGAGACTTCAGGGGTGGGCTGAGTGAACAGTTTGAGTAGGCAGGCATGATCCAGCATTGTGATTAAGCTCCAACTGTGACTCACTCTCCACTGCCGTTCAAACTAATTGCTCTCTGTGCTGATTATAGAACTCATAGTCCCTGATGCCATTTTAAGCAACTTTTCTGTTTTGAAAACACAGAATGACTGCGGCTTAAAATAGGATTATCTGTTAGCTAGAAAAAGTTTGGCTGTCATCCATAAATGTTCATATTATATTAGTGCCAGTTTTGACTATTTGTAGTTTAGGTGTGTGGTCAATGCATATATTGCTTTGCTGTGTTTGTGTCATCCATCAAACTGTGTAAATCAATATGTTTGTATATGTACTGGTTTCAGTTTTCCTCCTGTACTAAGGGTGGCAATGTTGCGCTCAAATTGCATGGACATAACAACCAGAATAAGAGAAGCTGAACGTCCAGTCTTGAAGATGTGACCGCTGTTACTCCAGGGGTACTGATAAGTTTGTCTTATAAACACGTTTAAGATATGATAATACTGCCGACTAATAAATAAAGGCAATATGCATTTAGACTGTGCTGTTTGTTTTACGTCGATTTCATGAATTATATTTCATAAACACCATAGATAGAGAACGCACTCCCTCATGTTCTGTTTAGATTGACTTTATGGCGTGTTTGATTTAATAATAATAATATTATAATTACAAAAATTAACTCCTAATTTTCCTGTTTTTTCTTTTCCTCTCCTTCGAGAAAAGGATATTCATTTAGGGCTGCTAACTTTTGAGTTTCGGGATGGGTTGGTTTCATATTCATATATTCGGAGTTCTGCTTTTAGTAACTTTCTTACGGTGTATGCAAAAATGTTGATACGAATAAATTATTATTATTGCCAAATATGACTTCAGCTACAACTCTGTTTTCTCACTGTTTTATAAAACCTTAAAAAAAGCATTGAACTCTATGGATGCTGGTGACATAAACGATCTTTAAAGTGGACATCGGATGCAAAATTCACTTTTACATGGTGTTTGCATATAAATGTGTCTTATAGTGATGGGTCGTTCTTGAACGAATCTTGGGACTCGGGACGTGATTCGTTCAGTCGCGCATGCGCAACATTCTATTAGGTTCTGTACTGGAATTAGTTCACCTGTTTCGAGTCTACGGGTTTTTGGAGTCGTTCGTTCACCGTATGGGGCTGCCACATGACGAAAGAACGACTCGAACCCGAAGACTCGAGAGATGAACTAATAAGTTCTTTTCCCGTCTCAGACTCCGTTGGTTAAGCTTATTGGGTGGAAACAATGAATTATTTTTTTCTGTTTCTTATAGCAATATAGTTTTATTTTGTTTGTAGTTTGTGTAAGCAGTAACGTGTAACGTGTAAACGTGTAACCTGTAACGTTTGTGTAAGCAGTAGATGTGTTAGGGGGGTAACACGTAACATTTTAATTATATTTTGCCAAAATGAACGAAATGACTCGAAAAAAGATTCGTTCAAGAGTCGGTAAAATTATCCGAACTTCCCATCAATAGTGTCTTAGCAGTGTGTGGACACAACCACCGTACAATGATAAAAAATCCATTCACTTCTCTTTTTAATCCCGAAAAAACCTGAACAGCCTTAATTATCAAACGTTTTGATTTTCTGAGCAATATGAGTCACTTTGCTCATGCCCCGCCCATGACCGCTGTCGGACTGTATTTGTATTTTTCTGTTATTTGTATCCATTCTAGACACATCCGTCGTACTCTTGACATTTTCTCCACGCTCGAGCTGTATAGCGACAATATCTTTGCTGTGTGAAATAACCTAAGTACACTGAAATCAGTACTGAAGCTGTGTTTGGAATGGCATACTGCCATACAACTCTTACTGTATTGCAGTATGCTATACTGTGAATAGTTTGTGAATTTTCTGTATCCATTGAATTCCCGGGTTCTGAAGACACTGCATGGGATACTGTTTCCTACAACCCAACACGCTCCATGTGATGTTTTATCTTCAAAGGGAATAATAATTATAAATGTAACACTTTTATATGTATGAACATGTTACTGTAAACTACAAACTATTGCTGTTTATCTAAAAACATTATCCTAACTCTGTCCATGGGTGGCTGCGATAAACAGCACTGCAAAAGACACTTGTTTATCAGTATAGTATCAGTGGCTGACGCAAAATCATTGCGTTTGATGCAATCGACTCGAGTTCGAATCTGCCTTTTGCCAGACTCATTCTTCTCCTTTTCCCATTACATCAGATTGGTAAGGCATTTATTTTTTAAATAAAAGCACTTCGTGTAACTATATTGATTTTTCCACTTAATGAATCATTTCAGTCAGCTCAGTGTTTATCCGTTCTGTTCAATATGTAAAGTTCATTAATTCTGAAATTAGGTCAGTTGGGCAATATAGCATTTTATTACTATGAACCTTTATTAACAAGCCCTAAAAAGAACGGTTAGCACATTTATTTGTAAGGTAACAGCCGACAGCTGTGCTGAATTAATGTTTAGAGTTTGTCATGTGAAAACACTAGCATACAGTGTAAATCAGAATGTTTTTATATTTACTGGTTTCAGTTTTCTTCCCGTATTAGGGGCGGCGCTGTCGTTCTCAGATCGGATAGATGTTACAAACAGAATAAGAGAAGCTGAACGTCTACCCCAGGTCAAGTACTGAAGATGTGACCACTGTCACTGTAGAGGTACTGATAAGTCTGTCTTACGAACACGTTTGAGATATATTATTCCCGACTAATTTATGCAAGCCGCATTTAGACTGTGCTGTTTGTTTCTTTACCTCGATGTCATGACTTACGTTTCATAACACACTCCCTCATGTCATGTTGAGGTTGACTTTCTAGTGTTTGTGTTTGATGTAAGTGTAATGATATAATTACAAAATTAACTCTTTATTTTCCTATTTTTTTTTCTTTTCCTGTCCTTCGAGAAAAGGATATTCATTAAATATCTTATATCAGTGGTCAAAAGTGTCTATAACCTATATTTATTAAATACAGTTGAGGTCAAATGTTTACATACACCTTACAGAATCTGTTAGTTATTTTACCAAAATAAGAGGGATCATACACAAAATGCATGTTATTTTTTATTTAGTACTGACCTGAATAAGCTATTTCATATAAAAGACATTTACATATAGTCCACAAGAGAAAATAATAGTTGAATTTATAAAAATGACCCCGTTCAAAAGTTTACATATGCTTGGTTCTTTATACTGTGTTGTTACCTGAATGATCCACAAAAATTCTTCAAGCTTTTTTTAACATTCTTTAGTTTTTCCACATTTTTGTGTATTTGAACCCTTTTAAACAATGATTGTATGATTTTGAGATCCATCTTTTCACACTGAGGACAACTGAGGGACTCATGCAACTATTACAGAAGGTTCAAACACTCACTGATGCGCCAGAAGGAAACACAATGCATATAAACATTTTGAATTTGAAGATCAGGGTAAATTTATCATATTTTGTCTTCTGGGAAACATGTAAGTATCTTCTGTAGCTTCTGAAGGGCAGTTCTAAATGAACAAAATATGATATTTAGGCAAAATAATAAAAATGTTCAAAAGTTTTCACCCCCCGTTTTTTCCTTCTGGAGCATCAGTGAGCAATTGAACCTATGTGTAAACATCTTTGATGTATAATATCTTATTTAGGTCAGTACTAAATAAAAAATAACATGCATTTTGTATGATACTCTAATTTTGGTAAAATAATTAACATTTTGGAGATTCTGCAAGGTGTATGTAAACTTATGAACTCAACTATATACATGTACGTTTGTGTATTTATATAAATATACAAAGCACTTACACATTATGTGAACACATGCTTTTATTTTGGATGCGATTAATCAAGATTAATTGATTTGACAGCACTAATTTTAATGCTTTTATTGAACAAAAATTTTGATGCAAGATGTATCATTGAATTTGTTGTTTTTACAGAATCCAAAAACTGTAAATTTTTAATGTGTAAACTGTATCTTCTTTTTTTCCTCAAATAGTGTATCGATTGCCTCAAAAAAAAAGTCTAAAAATTGATTTATATGGGCTGAAAGACTCCAAACAGAGCATGAGGGTTAATAGGGTTGTCTCATAAATGTCATTCAGAAACTATTGGGACATCCTTGACCCTCGAGCTATCTGGTGTTTTTCTTTGCAATCTCATTATAAAGAAACTGTCTAACTTGTTTGTACTTTTTTCTGTTTGTGTACCTAATAGTTGTTGTGAAATTTTGTTTCCTACAAAGCTAATATCTTAGGTGTTTTTGTAAAATGACTTGGCTCTTCTGTGATATTGGTATTTTGCTGATGTTAGCAATTAGGCAGGTAGTTGATTTCTACTGGCAATTCTTTATCCTGTGGGTAGATGGTTTGTAGTGTCTGAATGCTTATTCTTAACCTTAAAGACTGCATGTGATTTTATGTTCACGTAAGTAAACGGGAATGAGGAAGTGTTTGAGACTTGAAGTAGTTTTCTGATATGTTTTTCCAATTGTTTCAGGGACGTTACTTGCATGTAATGCAAACAGCTACCCAACAGCCCCGCCCACAGACCTGTCATTTGTGCAAACATGTTAAGATTAGTCACGACATCGCTGTGTCTTTACTGCCAGCGGGCTCAAGTAACACCTTTGCTTCTCACGAGGCCCCGCTCCGTGATCTTTCAAGAAGAGAACCAGCTTGTCGTAAACGCCCTGTACGACTTGTCCGTAGACATCAGTAAAGTCCGGAAGCTGAAAGGTTGGGTCTTACGCCAGAGTCCTGTGTATGTGAGCGAGACCGCCACCCTGCTGAGGGACATGGGGGCTAGCGGGCCTGTTATCGCCCGTGTTTTGGAACTTTATCCTGAGGCCATCCTCTGCAATCCTGATCAAATGGAAGCGCAGAAAAAGCTGTGGATGTCAGTGTGCGCCACCCACAAAGATCTAGTAGGAATCATTGAAAAATTCCCCGCCTCGTTTTTCACCTCGTCCTCTGATCACAACAACCAGAAAGCTAACATTGCATACTTCCAGACGTTACATCTCAACAAACGCATCATTAGCAAGCTCATGGCCAGCGCCCCTCAGAGCTTCAGCCGTCCCATGAAGCAAAACGAGGAGATGATCCAGACCCTGCAGAAAACCTATTTGGACTTGGGCGGGAAGGAGGACAATATGAAGATCTGGTTGCAAAAGCTGCTTACACAGAATCCCTACGTGCTTCTAAAGCTTCCAAACGCCCTGCCCGATAACTTGGCGTTCCTACGCAACGTAGGCTTTACCGGCGATGAGCTCTTACGGCTGCTTTCCAAACTGAAGGGATTTGTTACTGAGCTCAACCCTGAAAGTATGAGACTCACCCTCAGCTACTCTCAGGAGACTTTAGGATGCACAGATGCAGAGCTCAGGCAGATCGTACTTCAGTGTCCAGCCTTGTTATACCATTCTGTGCCTATACTAGCTGATCGCTTTAAAGGCCTTCTCGCTGCTGGAGTAAGTATGGAGCAGATCATGGAGACTCCAACAGTGTTAGAACTGACAACGCAGATAGTTCAATATCGCATTCAGAAACTGCATTCTTTTGGTTATGATGTACGTTCTGGTAGTCTGGAATTCCTCAATGGCACCAAGAAGGACTTCGAGATGAGCTATGGAAAGTTGCGTCTTAGGCAAGAGAGACCACTTTTTAATCCAGTAGCTCCACTTCGAACAGAAGATTAAGCTTGGAAGCCCGTTTGTGTCATAAAATAAAATAAAAAACTAAATAAACTGTTACCTTTCATTTTAATTCTGACTTTTTCACAATGTGTGAGTTTATATCTGGCAACCCTGCTGAATAAAACAACAACAGAAATCATCACAGAATTTGTAATGGTTTTACCGGTTGTAATGGGAATTGTATGGGTTTTAATGGAAACTGTAATGGTGGCTGTTGGTCTCTAATGGTAATTGGTCACCTTCTATTGGTGTGTTATTACTACCACTTAATTCTAATGGAATATGTCCCAAAACACACTACAGGAAACCATTTTGAATGGTTAAAAGTTGATTTATAATGTTTGTAATGGTATATGTAGTGGAAACCATTAGAATTTTGGTAATTGTTTCTATTCAGCTGGGACTTTTGAATTTACATCTCAAAATTCATTTTTTTTTTCTCCGAAATGTGGATTTCTAACACAACTGTGACTACTTGCAATTTTGAGCAAAATGTCAGAATAGAGGTTTTGCACAGTTTGTCACAATTGGTCAGTTACCCGGATGCGCAGCCATATCGGCGATACTGGAATGTAAACAACGGCATGGTTGACATGGTGGATAAGAACAAACATGAATGTTGTCAAGATTCTTGCCTCAGAAATCCTGGTCCAGTTTGGCTAACCACAAATGGCAGTTTTTTGCACTTGTCGTCTCCTTGATTTGTTATAACTTTTGGCAGTCTACAGTACTTCAAATGTTTTTCCCAGTCCGACCAATTAGTAAATCCCAGATGCCAGTAATTGACACTTTCAGCAGCAATAATCTGTAAAATAAGTGAGTTTCATTTGGTTCAGTGGCATTGTGTGAGAAATAAAGTCAGCATTTTTTGTTATAACAGAATTATGGTGTGTGCACACCAAAACCGAATTTAATTATTTGCGCAAGTAGATTACATGTAAAGTCAATGCATATATATATATATATATATATATATATATATATATGTATTACCTTTTTAAATTTATAATATAGCAGAATCAGGCTTCCATAATTGAGATTCTAAGTGCAAATAGACAGTATTTTAACCGTGGCTTCTTTTGTCTGTTTTCTGAATACTTTTATTGTAATCATTCATATGCACTAGAAATTATTTAATGTTTTAAAGTTGTGGAAGGTGATTCTTTCCAAATACAACATCGTCAACCCATATTGTTCTCACAGAAAAAGCTAATCTTGTCACTACATCGTGAATGTACATTTTTGCCATTTGTGGCACCGAGTCATTGTCGTACTGTCACATGTTGTGCCAAGAAAATTTATGTAGCTTTTGAAATTCCTCATCAAAGTCTCTAATAATGAGCAATATAAAATACCTCTCGGAGGTATGCATTATGCAGATAAATATTCAGATCAATGAATGTTTACCCGTGCGCTGCCGTCAGAATCTCATTTACAAGCATTTCCCAATATTTTGGCCTCTGGGCAGCATTTTGAGATAATTTTACGCTTTTTAATGATTTGACTAAAGACTTCACTGGTATCTATAATGAAGTTACATTACGTATTGCCTGCTGGCATCTGCTGTTTACGCAGTGGACTTTATGATTTCTTTAATGGTAAACTATTAAATTTCTCACAAGCTTCTCATAGCTTCAAAGCAATGGATATTTTTTGAGCTTGATTAGGGTAAAATAAATTTATGCATCACCTTTTTGGGTAGGTTTCATTAATATTTATTGCTGCTCTGATTTTTCTACATCTCTAAATTCTTGCCTTTCTCTTTTGTTCTCCATTCTTTGTCCACTCCTAGTATACGGCTCCGACCGGATGGCTGCTTTATCCTGCAAATGACACTTTGAGTTATACCCGAACACATAGGAGGTTAATAAGCGAGGATATAAATAGCTCTTTTTCATTTGAAATGTGACAGTGGGTATTATTAGCAAATGTTACACATTGATTTTATGGGGCATAACTCAGGGAAATTATGAAAATAGATGACACATGCAATTAAAGTCTATAATTTCCTGCCCTGGACTTTGCATGCTGGAATATTAAGGTGGTAAATATTCCATGTCTGAGGTCATGCTGAAGCGCTCCGCTGTCCTCTGTGCAATCTGTTCTCAGATCTCCTAATCAGAATGTGCTGTATGCGACCATGAGATGGTTTTTATTGATGTAATTTAGATTTCAAAACTAGGAATACCACCAATAGATTTAAAAATTCATTCATCAGTTTAATTATCCTTAACTAGGGAGGATATTGGTGTAAAAGTTTAATCTTATTCACCTTATTTGTCAACGTGGAAATAACCATATGGGCGAGACTTCCGGTGTATTAGCGCTATAGGAAAATGATCAATTTATAATATTTAATAATGAAAAATAAATAATAATAAAAAAAAATCACTGAACCCATACGTTTGAACAATAGTTTATATTATTAACAGAACAATTAAGTGTGAAATGACGGGTGGGCCAAACTCATCTTTGGAAAGGCCAGTTATATACCTCAAACAAAACCCTAAAGGTTGATTTTAGCATTATTGCAGGACTTCCTAGCTGCTTGCTCCATCTAGTGGGGAAACTCATTCACTGTCACTATGTACACTGGATATTTACTCAAATATGTAAAAAATAATATCCCATCATATGTGGTCAATAAGTTGCTGCACACTTTACATTTTAGTTTGGATTAGAAACCAATTTTATTATAGCACCAAATACTTAATTTCACAAAAACAAGTGTATAGAATGTTATTACAAATCTGAGAAGTTAAATACACTTACTACAAAACACACAACAAAAAACTAATACTGCAGTAAGGCACTGAGTTCACACAGCAGATGGTATGTATACACAGACCATATATGACTCCTACTGTGTCCCATCCCCCTTGATCTGCTTCAATTCATCACTTTCGTGTCACCATGGTGACAGTGAGATGAGTAACAGTGGATCTGGTGAGTGGTCACAAACTGTTGCATGTGTAATCGTGAGAGAAGTGGTGCTCATCACTGGCAGCATTGTCTGAGTCCATCTGCTGTTTCAGATTATGTGTGGTGTGATTTCTTATGTAATGAAAAAAGATGACATTAGGAAAATGATCTTCATATGGTTTACATATAGAACTAGCTGCTTTGAAATGCTTATGATTTGGATGGTGATGAAGTACCACCAGTTACACACTGTAGCTCCAAACAGAGTCACTAAGATAAATAGTTCTTCTGTGCAATATTGTTAGATTCTTTAAAGCTGACATAACTGTATTAAAAACAATAAAATGCTGGTTAACACTGTTTCATACAGAGCCCCGAAGGCAGGGTGCCCAATCTTGTTCCTGGAGATCTACCTTCCAACACTAATCAAACACACATGGACCAGCTAATCAAGATCTTCAGGAGCATTTGATAATTACAGACAGGTGTGTTGAAGCAGGGTTTGCACTGAACTCTGGAAAATCTCCAGTAGCAGAAACCCAAACCTGCCCTAATGGTGTGTTCACTGATAGCACACGTACATCTTGGAGACATCTATTTCACATCTGCAAGATGTATTTATTAGAGTGTTTGCTCATCTGCAATATGTCTATAGGACGTTTTCTATCAGATGTCAAATAGACGTCTATTAGATATCTTAGATGTTTATGATTCAGAATATATGTAAAACTGATATCTTACAGACGTCTTTCAGATGTTTGTACACAGCAGATGCTTTCCAGATCAAGTGATCTTTATCAAGCTATCTGGGTTCACACCAAAAAGTATATTTAATTATCTGTGAGTAGAGTACATACAAAGTCAAAGCACGGACGTGAATAGAAGCGAATTTGTGGTGATGCAATTGAAGCGATCACGCAATATACGCCTCAGTTGCATCTTCCGCCCAAGTTAAAACAATTCAATTGAAACGGAAAACTCGCATGATGCGCTGTCGTGCAAGCCAATCAGCAAAGGGCTTATTGACATGTCCGGTTGTATCAGAAAATGTTTTTTTAGAAGAGCATCATTGGTGCGAGGACCGTATTTGGAATTGCTCTGTTTCTTCTTCTTCTTTGACGGCCTAAACATGCTCGAAAACTCATGAAGCTTTGCACACACACCATAAATAGTAAAAACTTACATCTGATATGGTTTTCAGAAGTGGGTGTGTCAAAATGGCTCGATAGCGCCACCTATAAAATTTCAACGAAGTGCCCCTCGAGCTACCCCTGATAGCACACGTACATCACAGAGACGTCTGCATTTACATCTGGAAGAGGTATATTTTAGAGTGTCTGCTCATCTGCAATATGTCTATAGGACATTTCCTATCAGATGTCTTTAAGATGTTTATGATTTAGAATGTATGAAAAACTGATATCTTACAGACGTCTGTCAGATGTTTGTACACAGCAGATGCTTTCCAGATCAAGTGATCTTTAACAGACATCTTGCAGATGTATGTGTGCTATCTGGGACATTTCACGTACATGTGCGAAATTCGGTGGACACCAATACCTAAAAAAAGTCCCCCAGTACGAAGTCCAAAACCCAACAGGAAGTCTGTTTTTTTTTTATTTTCTCAGCAAATTGTGTAATTTTTGCAATTTTCAGATGTTGTATTTTAACTTTGTATTTTAAAGAACGCAAATGTTTTGCTAAAGGATGCAATGTTTGCAACGTTTTTCGGGGGAATGGAACACTTTGACGAGAGAACACAAAGTTTTTTTGGGGCAACGCAATTTATTTGCGAGACAATTTATTTCTCGCAAATAAATGTATTTTTCTTCCCATCTCATATTTATTCCCATCACCATGTCCCCCGTAAACAATTCCAAGATTATGTTTGTCAGTCTCGTCTTCTCCTGGCTTCAGATTTAAGCTTCTTTCTTGAAGACTTGAAATTTAAATTTAATACCATTTTCTTCATGAATTTCATCTGGTACTCCAGGAAAGCTTATATAAAGAAAATCAGCAATTAATAAGACAAATTACAATGCGTTTGATGCAAATGAGGTAAGTATTATCAGTAATACTTCACAGTATGATTTCACTACATTAGTTAACATGAACTAACAGTTAAAAATACTAACATAAAAACATGTTAACTAACAATAAACTATGAACTAACATTAACAAAGATTAATAAATACCGTAACAAATGTAAAGCTTATTATTAATTAGATGATGCATTAACTGATGTTAACAAATAGGACCTAATTGTAAAGTGTTACCGTATTGTCTTTGTAACTCAAAAAGTAAATAAGACCATAATCCTACCCCTTTTGTTTTCGAAAAACATTGCGGTCAAACTTTGGGAAAAAGACATCGCAGTCAAAGTCGGCCATGATGTTGGTGAGATAGATGAGATCACACCATGGATGCTCAAGACTTTCCTAAATAGCACAGTTACAACAAATTAAACTACTGTTTTACAGTATATGCATGTTGCATAAAATCAGGCTTCTCACCTTATACACCTCTGTGCCTCCTAAAATCCAGATGGTCTCCACAATATGGCATAAGGGAGGCTCAGAAGCCAGGTGAATTGCTGATCCGAAATCCTTACACAGATAGTGGGCATGTGGAGGCACTGCACTAAAGTAATGCAGAATACAGTGTAAGGTCAGTATATTTTTAATGTTGTTGAAAGAAGTCTATTATGCTCACCAAGGCTCATTTATTTGATCAAGAATGCAGTAAAAATAGTAATAATGTGAAATATTAGTATTGTTATTATTATTATTAAGTCTTCAGCATCAAATGATGCTTCATAAATCATTCTAATATGCTGATTTGCTGCTAATTTTTTATTATCAATGTTGACAATAGTTGTGCTGCTTAATATTTTGGTGATGCATTTTTAAAGATTCTTTGAGTATAAAGTTCCAAAGCATACAACATTTATATGAAATATAAATCATATAAAACATATACGCAAATGTCTTCACTGTCACTTTAGTTTAATTTAATGAAAAGTCTTACTGACCCTAAACCTTTGAATGGTAGTGCACATGCATAAAATGTTCATAAATTAATATGCTTACCTCAGCTTCCTGCTCAATATCACATTTAAGCAGTTGGCCAAAGGGAAGACCGTCTCAGGACAGGAGAACCACGAGGTTCGGCCCCAGACAACCAGATTTTTCTTCCCTGATATGCACCAGAGAAAAAATAAAAAAGTTAAAATTACATCAAACAGAATATAAATAAAAACAAACACAACATTTGAAGCCACTTGCCAGGCGCTGACACAGCTGTAATTGTATCCAGCAAGAACTGAAATTCTTTTCTGAAAATAAAATGAGCACATTAGACATTTGATACACATTGTTTCAACTTTGATAACTTCATAGTGTGCAAAATGCAATTAGAGCAGCATGACGAATATCTTTGATGCTGCTTTCAGAAAAGCAGTACTGTGTACCCAAATCAGAGTTGAATCAAGGTCACCATACTGCATGCACTGATTCTATTTAACAAATATAGATGAAAAGGCTAATACAAACATAATATTTTATATTAGAAAGATAAAGAAACTCCCAATAGTCTATGCTATCTGTCTGCATGTGTTGTTATCTCTTATCTCACATGGGGCGGGCATTGGTCTCTCTCTAAAACCTGTTGACATTCAGTTTTCTAAAAGTCTAAAGGTCAGTGACACACTCCACGAAAAAAATAAAAATAAGTTAAAAATGACAAGGTAAGTGTTAAAAAAATCTCAAAATAAAAAGATCAAAATAATAATGTCAACTGTTATGTATACATGATGCATATTTGATGTTTTTATGATAACTTATCTAATTGGTTTCACAACAAAACAATGAATGTCTCTCAGATGCTAATAAAGTAATGGGAAACCAAAGTCTACGTCTGTTCCAGATCAAATATTCGTCACATCACGTCGTTCATGAATTCATCTGACTGATTCAAATAATTAATTTATATCTAACATAAATTCTAAAACGCATCGATTACAACTGGATGGAATCCCTGGACTAAATGATGACTGTAAGTATGTCTTACGAAAGACTCCAGGGAAGCTGTCCGTTTTTTCCTATGCCCATGTCACTGCAAGCAGCCGCGATGAGGCGGATTGGTTTGCGCATCTCCTCCCCCTCGATGTTCATCGTGTACCGCTTTGGCTAAGAGCAGATTATCTGGTTTATGTTACAAACTACCGTCGCCCATTGGGTTTAGGATGAGGTGTTCGCATCCTTCTCGACCTCAACCCCAGTTAGATTATGGAGTTTATAAACATCTGTTTGGCTCACCATGTGATATCCGATGGGAGTGGCTGTCTGTAATCGGTGACTGTTTACATAGAACCAGATAAATAGTAAACAAGTAACATTATTAAATAGTATAAATAGTAAACAAGTAACACACGGAGCCCTAAACTGTGTCTTTGTGCATGTTTTGGCAAAAGTAAAATTACTTAATTTATAACTTATTACTTAATTACTAACTTACTAACATCCCTTTACTTAAACTAGACTAGTAGTCTTTTGTGGCCAGTCTTAAGTAACGGCTGCTAAAAATTAAACTTTGCCATAACAGAAAAAACTGAAATGTTTAAATATACACTACCACTCATAAGTTTTTGAACAATATTTTTTTTTAATGGTTTATTTATTATATATTTTACAATTTAAAATAACTGTTTTCTAGGAGTGAGGAGCCTGTTTACTTTAGCCGCATAGCGCGTTTAGCTGCGAAACTTGCTAACTAGCACGTTATTAGGAAAGGTGATTGCAGAGATTCATAAAAAAAACCCTTGTACTCACTTCTGCAGTAGGTGAAGCTGGATCACAAATGATTTGCGCGAACATAGACGGATATATGTAGATCGGGAGGTGCATTCCCTTACAACTGATCTGAGGTAAGACGCTCATGTCAATCAACTATCGTGGGCGTGGTCTCTGTCTGTGTGACGCCACACCGACAGGCATCTGAGAATGGCTTGATGTGAAAAGGGGGATATTGTTTTTACAGATTAATTAAAAACCACTGCATGGATTTTTATCATTATAGGGTAGATGTGTAAAATAACTGTTTTCTATTTGAATATATTTAGAATATATTTCAAAGCTGAATTTTTAGCATCATTACTCCAGTCACACAATCCTCCAGAAATCGTTGTAATATTCTGATTTGCTGCTCAAAAACTATTATGTTGAAAACAGCTGAGTAGATTTTTTTTCACGTTTCTTTAATGAATAGAAAGTTTAAAAGAACAGCATTGATCTGAATTTAAAAAAAATGTAACATTATTAGTGTCTTTATCATCACTTTTAATCAATTTAAAGCATCCTTGCTAAATAAAAGTATTAATTTCTATAATTTCTTTACAAAATAAATAAATAAATAAAGCTATACTGACTCCAAGCTTTTAAATTATATAGTGTATAATGTTACAAAAGCTTTCTATTCATCAAAGAATTCTGAATAAAATACTCGACTTCTTTAAATATTGATAACAAAAATGTTTTGTGAATCAGCAAATCAGCATATTAGAATGATTTCTGAAGGATCATGTGACTGGAGTAATGATGCTGAAGATGTAGCTTTGATCACAGGAATAAATTACATTTTAAAATATATTTAAATAGAAAGCAGTTATTTTAAATAGTAAAACTATTTCACAATATTACTGCTTTTGCTGTATTTTGGGTTAAAATCAATGCAGGCTTGGTGAGAAGAAGAAACTTCCTTAAAAACATTAAAAATCTTACTGTTCAAAAACATTTGACTGGTAGTGTATACAATAGGCAGTACTATAACTATAAATTATAGTAATATTTCAAAATATACTGCTAAAATGTTTTTTTTTTTTTTTTTATTTTATTGAAATTGATTAAATAAAAGCCTTGGTGAGGCATCATAAAATATAATTTTATAAAATATTTTAAAATCTTACCAACCCCAAACTTATAAATAGTAGTGTATACTGTCAGATATTAATGTCTGGAAGGCAGGAACTGTGTTACTCAGAGATATTTTCCATGTGTCTACTTTGTATGTACATTTTTAAATTTAAGCTCACAATTAGTAAATTACATAATTTATAGTCGTTATCTGACAGGTCATGCGACCAATATGTAACTCATACAAACAAAATAGTAATCTGATCTGTTAATAGGTCTGTTAATAGCCAACACTGAAACTTTAACAAATGTTAAAGGGGTCATCGGATGCCCATTTTCCACAAGTTGATATGATTCTTTAGGGTCTTAATGAAAAGTTTATAATATACTTTGGTTAAAAATTCTCAATGGTAGTGTAACACAACACCCTTTTTACCTTGTCAAAATAAGCTCTGCAAAACTCATCCCATTTTGATGGATTGTTGCTTTAAATGCAAATGAGCTCTGCTCGCCCCACCCCTCTCTTCTCTCTGTGGAGAGACGAGCCTGTTTACTTCAGCCGCATTTTAGCACGTTTAGCCACGAAACTTGCTAACTAGCACGTTATTAGGAAAGGTGATTGCAGGGATTCATAAAAAAACCTTATATTCACTTCTGCTGTAGGTGAAGCTGGATCATAAATGATTCGCGCGAACATAGACGGATATATGTAGATGGGGAGGCGCATTCCCTTCACAAACAAACGTAATCCACTGCATCTTCAGCAGCTCAGATGTCGGGAGTAAATGACGATCACTATGTTCATTATTACATCCAGCAACACAACACCTCAATCGCTCAATTCTTGTCTAACTTACATCCCTGCTCTGGCATCAAAACAAAGAGGGCGGACTGTTACAGCTGATCTGAGGTAAGACGCTCATGTCAATCAACTATCATAGGAGTGGTCTCTGTCGGTGTGACACCACACCGACAGGCATGTGAGAATGGCTTGATTTGAAAAGGGGATATTATTTTTACAGATTAATTAAAAACCACTGCATGGATTTTTATAATTATAGGGTAGATATGTGCATACACTGCCAACACACATGAATGTTCAAACAACATGTAAAAGTGAACTTTGCATCCGACGACCCCTTTAAGAAATGTCTAATTTGTTCAATAATATTGAATACTGATAAACATGCTTCAAACGATCTCATAATCACGGCAACACTGTAACAGGTCTATCATGTTTTAATGATGATTTATAAAGAAGACATTACAACATTCAAAAAAAGGTATTGTCTCTCATATAAAAAATATAACAGCAAGTCTGTAAATAAGCAAGAAAAAGTTATGTACAATGGTTTGCAGACTGAATTACTTACAATATACGCTTATATACATAGTAGGCTTTGTTTGTTTTTTAAACAAATCCACTTGTGCTTAAGAGCCACAGGCCTCAATCATAGTTACTCCATTACAAAACGCAAAAATCTGACTAAATACACAGATTTTTGCTCTGGACTTGAGACATTTAACGTGTCTACTTATAAATAGAATTGAACATATAAATCAATCAAATTCTTTGCGACTAGTTTATAGATTCTCAATTAGTGGCCTGTATGCCCCAGATTAAGATATGAATTTCCAAATAAATCCCTCTTAATATTACATAGCTTTTTTTAAAACAGTTATTGCCAAAAAGAAAAAAACAACATTGCACACAAGGACATAAAATGGTATGCTAGATACACACACACTTGGAAAGAGAAACTGACATCTGACATTTGGATGGCGTGAATACTACAAAACACTTTCCTCCACAAGCTTGCAAAAACGTAGACATCTTAAATGCTGTAACTACACACATTATATCATGTCGAACGGCTTAGTTTACAGTTTCCCGGGCCACCGCGTTTGACCCCAATGCTAACTCGAGCTCTACAAGCAGAATGACATCATGGCATAAAGCATAACGGGTAAAGCTAAGCATGGATGAGTTAATATGGCATGCAGAGACATTGTCCTTCGTGCTACGGTTCAGGACAGGTCCAAACACTAGTCTGAGGAGGGGTGTGTGTAAATCCTTGCATCCACTGCAGCTAGTTACTGTCATGCCTCTGAATCTTCGATGTACAGCTTGAAGCTCTGTCTTCATGGTGTCGTTTTAAAGTAGTTGTCCCTCTTCCTGAACACAAAAACAGTATGTGAGATTATATATTTTTTATATGATTGTTGGAGTGGCAAAACATACAGTACAGTTCAAAAGATAGGGGTTTAAACATATTAAACGGAACACCAAATCAGCATTTCAGAATGATTTCTGAAGGATCATGTGACACTGAAGACTTAGATTAATGGCTGCTGTAAATTCAGCTTTGCAATCACAGGAATAAATGACATTCTACAATATATTACAATAGAAAACAGTTATTTTCCACAATATTACTGTTTATACTGTACTGTTGATCAAATAAGCGGAGTCTGGATGAGCATGAGAGGCTTATTTCAAAAACCGGCCTTAAACTTGATGAATAGCCCTGATTTTTTAAAAGGCTGTGCTTTCATCAAAATATAATCCTTTACAAACATAAGGTAAACCCTTCTTTTTAATCCATGATTGGGTGTGTTTGAACTAGTCTGTCATTGACTTTTGTTATATACAAATCACAGCAAACAAGTGTAGTTTAGTTAAAAGAGAAGTTTACTTCCAGAACAAGAATTTAGATAATGTACTCACCCCCTTGTCATCCAAGATGTTCATGTCTTTCTTCAGTCGTAAGGAAATTATGTTTTTTGAGGCAAACGTTTCACGAATGTTCTCCATATAGTGGACTTCAATGGTGCCCGTGAGTTTGAACTTCCAAAATGCAGTTTAAATGCAGCTTCAAAGAGCTCTGAACTTAATTTTTAACCCCAAATGCTCGTCTTGTGTAGCTGTGTGTGAACTCTGCATTTTGGTTCATGACAGTTAGGGTGTGTTGAGTAACTCCCATCTCATTTTCTCCTCTAACTTCAAAATCGTCCTATATCACTGTTTTACCTTTTTTAGTAAAGGGTCACTGCTGAAGTACCGACCCAGTGTTTACAAAGTAAATGCGTGAGGAGAGTCAAACACCCTTTACAAAAAAAGGTAAAACAGTGATATAGGACGATTTTGAAGTTAGAGGAGAAAATGAGATGGGAGTTTTTCGACATACCCTAACTGTCACGAACCAGAACACACAGAGTTCACGCAGAGCTAGACAAAGACGAGCATTAAGAAGTATATAAATTGTCAATTTGTTTTTAAAATAATTATCGTTTCACTAGATAAGACCCTTCTTTCTTGGCTGGGATTGTTTAGAGCTCTTTAAAGCTGCATTTAAACTGCATCTTGGAAGTTCAAACTTGAGGGCACCATAGACGTCCATTATATGGAGAGAAATCCTGAAATGTTTTCCTCAAAAACACTATTTCTTTACGCCTGAAGAAAGAAAGTCATGAACATCTTGGATGACAAGAGGGTGAGTAAATTATCTGTGAATCTTTGTTCTGGAAGTGAAATTCTCCTTTAAATGAAAGCACTTTAGGCCATAGTGACTGAGCCATCTTTTATGAGTTCTTTGAAATAGTTTGGACAGAACTCACCTCTCTGTGACTGTTTGTGAGCTTGTCCAACCATACCAACACCTGAGTAACCTAGATTAGAAAGAAAGACATCCTGTTAAAGCAGCCTTAGGCCTGTTTCACACTTCACATGTCAGCAGCGTTTATTATATTTCAAAATCCAAGTAGCTGCGTCAATACACACCTGGTCGTGGTTGCACAATGTTTATAGACTGTTGATCACATGACACTGGAAACGGTGAGAACTCCGATTGGGAATTTGCTGGTGATGGGTGTACTGGTAAACAAAAGGTAAATATTTCAACACAACCATAACTGAAATGAACCAAACTGGCAATATGCAGGGTCACATAGCTTTCTTATTATTTTATCAAAAATAAAAAATAAAAAATTGTGTTCAGAAGTTGAACAAAGGTCTTATGGGTTTGGAACAACATGATGGTGAGTAATAATAATTATAATGATCAAATATTAGATTTTACAATACAAGTGATTTTTTTTCTATTTTCTTACATGCTATGTGAGCAATAACCAACATCAAAGATCCATAAATATGCAAATGTGTCATTATATTATTTTTTTCAAATATTTACACTACCAGTCAAAAGTTTTTGAACAGTTAGATTTTTAATGTTTTTTTAAGACATCTCTTCTGCTCACCAAACCTGAGTTATTTGATCCAAAATACAACAAAAGCAGTAATATTGTGAAAAATGTTTAATATTTAAAATAATTGCTTTGTATTTGAATATATTTTAAAATGTAATTTATTCCTGTGATCAAAGCTCTATTTCAGCATCATTACTCCAGTCTTCACCGTCACATGATCCTATAAGATATTATAGAAATTACTACTTAAAGCAAGGATGCTTTAAATTGATCAAAAGTAATGATAAAGACATTTATAATGTTACAAAAGATTTCTATTTCAAATAAATGCTGTTCTTCTGAACTTTCTATTCATCAAAGAAACCTAAAAAAAAAAAAAAAAAAACCTACATTTTAACAAAAATTTTAAAATATAGTCAAATAGAAAACAGTTATTTTAAATAGTAAAAGTATTTCAAAATTTTACTAGTTTTGCTGTATTTTGGATCAAATAAATGCAGGCTTGTTGAGCAGAAGAGAATGCTTTTAAAAAAGCATTAAAAATCTTACTGTTCAAAAACGTTTGACTGGTAGTTACAAGTAATTACATGTAAAATGTTCAGCTAATGAAAAATTTGGAAACCCATAGATTACAGCAAAAGCTGTCAGCATTATCAGACATTTCCATAGATGAATTATAAGATATATAGACAATGTGCTATTTAGTATACCTGTAATCTGAGGGCATTCCTGTGTGTTGTCTCCTGAGGAATGACCTGCTCCGTTACCATCTCCATTGTTGGTTGTGTTGGATGGAACAGTTGCAAGGAGCCCTAAAAAGCATTATAAGAAGATCCATTAAACCTTAGATCTCACAGCCAAACAGACAAACCAATCAACAATTCTTATTAAATTAAGTTAAATTAGATTTTTAAGAGTTGGGGTTTTGAAAAAGGCCTGCATTTCCTTACCAAGGCCCCGGTAGCAGGACAGCTGCTGGTAGATCTGCTTCATTCGCTCGATGTTTATCCTGCTGGCCTCAGCGTGATTAACCATGGGTTTGGGGTAGTGCACTCCGATTATGCACTTTGCGATCTTCTGAACACTTTCTGGGGCATTCCAAGGGTCATAGATGAATTTGGCAGGGAAGCCCCTTAATATGGGCAAATAGCGTCTGTAATAACAATAAAATCAGCTTTCAAAGAAAATTCTCTCAATATTGAACTAAACTGGTCATTTTTATTAAAGAATTAATTCACTCCTGAATTAAAATTTCCTGATAATTTACTCACCCCCATTTCATCTAAGATGTTAATGTCTTTCTTTCTTCAGTCAAAAAGAAATTAAGGTTTTTGAGGAAAACATTCCAGGATTTTTCTCCACATAGTGGACTTCAATGGGGAATAGCGGGCTGAAGGTCCAAATTGCAGTTTCAATGCAGCTTCAAACGGCTCCAGCCGAGGAATAAGGATCTTATCTAGCAAAACGATTGGTCATTTTCTAAGAAAAAATAAAAAATTATACACTTGTATAACCACAAATGCTCATCTTGCACTAGGTCTGTGATGTGCGTCTAATACTTCACGCATTATGTAATCACGCTGGAAAAGTCACACATGGTTAGTTGTTCATCTGATTACTTTAGTTCAAAAAGGTAAGGTAGGGCGACTTGACTTTCTTGGCACATTCACTTTGTAAACACTGGGTCGGTACTTCAACCTACGTCACATGTGACCTTTCCAACTTGACTACGTAATGCATGAAGTCAAGGACGCAGAGCTAGTGCAAGATGAGCATTTGTGGTTAAAAAGTATATACTTTTTTAGAAAATGTCAGATTGTTTCGCTTGATAAGACCCTTATTCCTCGGCTGGAATCATGTAGAGCCCTTTGAAGCTGCACTGAAACTGCAATTTGGACCTTTAATTCGATGAAGTCCACAATATGGAGAAAAATACTTGAATGTTTTCCTTAAAAACCTTAATTTCTTTTCAACTGAAGAAAGAAACATAAACATGACACAGGGGTAAGTAAATTATCAGGAAAGTTTAGTTCTAGAGTGAGCTAATCATTTAAACGGAATATTAGTGAATGTAAGCAAGGGTCAACTGTGGTACCTTATATAGTCTCCATTTGGGTCAGTACGTCGACCAAAGCCCACTGGACAGTAACAGTGAAAGAACTGCTGGAAGAATGAGCTGCACGAAAGCCACATCCAGCTTCCAGCATTGACGCTCCAGTCAGCATCCAGCAACAACTCCTCAAACACCTTAAAAAACACAAAATGTCAATATAAATTCTAATGCAGAAAACAACAGATCTTTTACTGAAATTCAGTTTTGCACTACCTTCATGCCCTCTTCCCAGCTGATCCACAGGTCTCCACGTGTGAGGAAGCAAGCGACAGCATGCCTGGCCAGATGGTGGATCCACCCCTCCTGCCTCAACTGGGTCATTATGGCATCAATCCACGGGAAACCAGTCCGGCCCTCTGCCCATTTTGCCAGAGCTTCGGGGTTCCTGTCCCACGGGATCTGCACGCAGATGGGATTGAACTCCATTTTGTCAAAGTGTGGGTTGTTGGTGGCAGCCGTGTAGAAGAACTCACGCCAGAGCAGCTGACCGTAAAGAGACAGTGGAGGGACGCTATTTTTCTTGACCTACATTTGAAAAGCCAGGAAAAAAAGGATGAGATTAACTTTTCGACCACTTATGATCTTACAATCAGTTACCACAGTGATAAACAGTACCTTAAATGTCAGAGTAAGACGGTGCGGTTTTCTTTACCTTTCTGTAGAGGTCTGTGAGTTTGAAATAGAAAAGTCTGCAGGAGAGGCAGCCAAACCGGAGATAAGGGCTCAGGCCTGTGGGGCTGGCCAGCAGGGAATTAGCATTCATTCTGGGACGCTCAAAATTAGCCACCCAAGCCTGAAAAAAGACCAATAGAAAATAATTAATATATAATACAAACTACGTTAACGGTTTGTTGTTAAAAGAAATCTTTTATGCTCACCAAGGCTGCATTTATTTGATGAAAAATACAGTAAAAACTTTATTTATGAAATGTTATTACAATTTAAAAGAACTGATTTTTATTTTATTATATATTTTAAAATGTAATTTATTTCTGTGATCCAAAGCCGAATTTTTAGCAGCCATTACTCCAGTCTTCAGAGTCACATGATCCTTCAGAAATCATTGTAATATGCTGATTTTTATGCTCAAGAAACATTTCTTATTATTATTAATGTTAAAATCATTATTTTTTTGTGGAATCCATTATATATATTTATACTTTAGGATTCTTTGACTAATAAAAAGTTCAATAGAAGCATTTATTTGAACATATATTTGTAACATTATAAATATATTTGTCACTTTGAATCCATTTAATAGATAAATGTTAATGCATAAACTATAGATTTTTTGTTCATATTTTGATTTTGATTTTTTTTTAATAATTTAAGCTTTCATGATCATTTTAGGTCAAGTTAGTAATTGTGTTAGTAATTTGTCTCCTTTATTAGTTTTTTTTTTGTTATTTTGGAATGTGTCTAATTTTTTATTTTTTTGTTTCTATTATTTTCATTTAGTTCAACTTTAAGTTTTTTTATTTTTTTATTTTTAGTTAACATTTATTTTAAGTAATGAAATTATAATTTAATAAATTTGATAAATGTAGCCCTGGACCACAAAATCAGTCATAAGGGTCAATTTTTTTAAATTGAGATTTATACATCATCTGAATGCTGAATACATCTGAATAAAGCTTTCCATTGATGTATGGTTTGTTAGGATAGGACAATATTTGGCCGAGATACAACTATTTGAAAATCCGGAATCTGAGGTTGCAAAAATCAAAATATTTAGAAAATCGCCTTTGAAGTTGTCATATTACTAATCAAAAATTACATTTTGATATATTTACAGTAGGGAGTTTACAAAATCTCTTCATGGAACATGATCTTTACTTAACATCCTAATGATTTTTGGCATTAAAGAAAAATCGATCATTTCGACCCACACAATGTATTTTTGGCTACTGCTACAAATATACCTGTGCTACTTAAGACTGGTTTTGTAGTCCAGGGTCACAAATATGATGTAATACACTGCAAAAAAAAAAAAAAACATAATTGTAAAACAATGTAATAAAGTGGATGTCTACCTTCCTCTCCAGGTGTCTCTCTAGTCGAGTCAGAGCTTCAGTTTCTCCCCCAGGCCACACAGCCGAGGACAGCCCATCTGTTTCAAAACCTACAAACACAAATACTCATTCAAATTCACTTACAAGAGACACTTGTACACAGATGCAAAGACAGACATCACAGGTGTCTCACCGAGCTCTTCCAGCGAGGGAACGCCAAACTTGTCATCATGGTCGTCGTTGACTGGTGTGGCGCATTTGCCCATGACTTCAGCCGTGATAGTCTCCGCTGGTATTTCCACAGGATCCATTCTGCTAATGAGTGTCTGAAATCGTTTATAGGTGAGAGGAGACTGTCCTCCATTTAACTCAATGATCCTACAGGCACAGAGACAACACATGGGACAATGATTAAAATATGTACAAAATATTATGGCATTGTAAGGTTGTCATGTATTACAATATTTAGTATATTAAATGCTATTGCTTTTTGATATTTGTAACCCTGGACCACAAAACAATAGCCAAACTGATTTTTCTTTTATGCCAAAAATCATTAGGATATTAAGTAAAGATCATGTTCTATGAAGATATTTTGTAAGTTTCCAACCATAAATAGATCAAAACTTAATTTCTGATTAGTAATATGCATTGCTATGAACTTCATTTGGACAACTTTAAAGGTGATTTTCTCAGTATTTTGTTTTTTTTGCACCATCAGATTTCACATTTTCAAACAGTTGTATCTCGGGCAAATATTGTCCTATCCTAACTTATTTATTCAGCCTTCAGATGATGTATAAATCTCAATTTCGAGAAATTTACACTTATGACTGGTTTTGTGGTCCATGGTCACATTTATGGCAGATTAAAACAACTCTGTATCTGTGTGATCTTAGTATATTTCTGCATAACATTCTCAAAAAAAAAAAAAAAAAAGAGTTAACCATCAGGCATGATGGGCAAAAGCTTCCCACAGGACTGCTGGCAGCTACGTGGGAGTCATATGGGCACATGGCAACGACTGCAGATACACTCACTTGTCCAGATCATAGAGTGTGTGGGAGATCCTGACGAAGACTTCCACCCCTGCCTCGGTGGCCAGCTTCTTAATGGCTGCATCACGATCCTTCCCAAAGGGCTCGGAGTCGTACTCATATGACAGCCTGGTGATTTTCCACTCCTAGGGAGAAAAAAATGAACAGAGAGATAGAGAGTCAAATAAGGGGCAGACAAAGAACAGCATGTACTGGCAGCGAGTTTACACAAAACTGTTGAATGGGCTCTAGGCGGTCTGTTCGCTGACCTTGAAAAGTCTCGGAAAGACATCCGTTGGTTGTCCTCTGATGACAAAGAGGCGGGAGTTAAGTTTGCGAAGGCTGGCGTCTAAGTCTTCAAGACATTGCAGCAAAAACCTGTAATATAAACAATAATAGTGAGCATTTAATCTTCACAGTCAGTGAGAAGCAAATAAAACAAACATGTTGTTCATTTCAATCTCTCGGAGCCACGGCAGAGAGATTTTTCTGACATGTCCAGCAGAGGGCACTAACAGACTAACAGTATGAAAAACACAAGATATTCTGCATTTCATGGGCTGTGTTCAGAATGGAATACTAGTATAAGTGAAAACACAGATATTATGCAGCAATAACTATTGCTTAATAGCATGCAATACCTGTGTTTCTTAAAGGGATAGTTCATCCAAAAATGAAAAAATGATATCTTGATATTTTCTGGAATTTTGTTGATAATCGATAACGATAATTAGATGACATTTTAAAAGCTTTTAATATTCTTCACATTCTGTGGTGATTAGTTTGCAGGAGTAACAGAAATTAACTTTGACCTTTTATGGGCATTTTTTACCTTTATAGGTCCAATTAAAATAATGAATAAATTTAAATAGTAAGTCAAAAATAAATTCAAATAATAAGACACTATAGGGCTGTTATAAATTAAATGAAATCAGAATCAAAGTGCGTGTCTGCAATGCAGAAGTGGCACAGAATCTGTATCTGAAGAAGTATTTAGATTCATGTTTTTTTTTAATGCAGGACATGAAAGCATTTAACCTGCAGTTACAGATGCATAAATGTTTTTGTTTTTTTAAATCTCTTGAATACTGATATTTGAAATAATTTTGGGAAAAAAAGGGAAAATATAAAACATTTATACATCATCTGAAAGCTGAATGAATAAACTTTCCATTGACGGATGGTTTGCTAGGATAGGACAATATCTGACAATATCTGGAATCTGAGGGTGCCAAAAAAAAAAAAAAAAAAAAAAAAAACTAAATATTGAGAAAATTACCTTTAAAGTTGTCCAAACGAAGTTCTTAGCAATGCATATTTTGAATCAAAAATTAAGTTTTGATATATTTACGGTAGAAAATTGACAAAATATCTTTTTGGCATAAAAGAAAAATCGATAATTTTGACCCATACAATATATTGTTAGCTATTGCTACAAATATGGTTTTGTGGTCCAGGGTCACATCTAAACCTAAAATCGCCAGTAGGTGGCGGCAAATCACTGAGTCATTCATTTAAACGATTCGTTCAAACGGCTGATTGATTCAGTAATGTTGTCGAAACACAGCAAAAGCAAGAACTTCTGAAATGTAAGTCACTTAATATTATTTCTTATTTATTGAGCTGTTCATAAAATCAATATCAAATTTGCAATTGTGCTGATAGGTCTTTGTGTAATATTAACTATAACAGATGGTGTAAATATAAAAGACATTTAAAAGTCATATGAGGCATTTTTGCCCCCTTATCTTGAATTTTGGGGGAATTCTAATGTATTTTAATAGACTGAACCACACAATAAAAATGTGAACTATGTGCTAGCGCAGTATTCAAACCCACATGTAGTGTATGCGCACACTCTCTGTCTGTTTTTTTGTTTGGTTTTTGCAATATACTATAACGTTACATGTCAAATCGCATATCGTTAAAACAACAATTATGATATTACTGTATACCCCAACAGTATGGAAATGCTATGTATGGCAATGGCTACCATAAACATCACTAAAAATATCTTTTGTGCTCAGCAGAAGAAAAAAAAAACTCAGGTTTGGAACAGCTGGAGGGTAAATTACGACAAATTTCATTTTTGGGTGAACTATCTCTTTAACCTTTTAAACTTTAAGGCCTTTCATTGTCCACAACAACATTCAAAAGCCCCTACACCAATCTTGCTTTCAAGACTTTATTTAATCTATTGGAACTTTTAAAATCAAATATACTTAAAACAATTACAGTTCAGTTCACTGAATGTCCTTCAGGGTTCCTGTTCTATTAAATGAAAAATTAATATGACTCTTCCAGTTTGTAATGAATAAGGTTTAAGAATAAGGTTTTTAAAAATATTTTTTACTTACAATTTCTACCCAATAAAATATTATTGAGGAAAAACATATATTCTCTTTAAAATGCCCATGGAGTTGGCATGACCTCATGACATTATTATGTTGAATGGGGTTAAGAGTTCATTTTGGTTATAACTATAATATTAATATTATTATTATTATAGACTTTATCAAAGTAAATGGTCTGTTCGGTTGAATAGCCCAGTTAAAACCTCTACCGTACACCTGGACACATTGTAAAATACTGTGCATGATTTTCTTTTTAGATGCACTGAGTATATAACATGATGAGGGTATGATATAAGAATATAATCCTGTCTGAGTGAGAGTTAAGAGTTCCCTCTTGTGGGACTATGTATTAGCAGCATTCAGTTGAGCTTGTCTGCACACCCCTTCCTTAAGACGTCTGATCCGGTACAGCACGCACCCGGGTCAAGATAAAAATGAAACGCATTTTCGAAGTTACTGCCATTTCAATTGATCTGCATATGAAAGCACACATGCAGCCTGTTCTACACGTCAGCATTACATGTTTGTCTTACAATACAAATTTGACCTTGTTTAAAGAAGTATCAAGCAGCAAACCTTTTCAACATTGATAATTAACATTTTATCTGCAGCAAATCAGCAGAAATCATTAGAATGGACACTGAAGACTGAAGTAATGGCCACTGAACATTCAGCTTCACCATAAAAAAAAACGCATTTTAAAATATATTCAAATAGAAAACAGTTATTTTAAATTGTAATAATATTTCAAAAAAAGTACAATTTTTGATGATTTTAGTTTCAGATTTAACATTACCATTTAAAAATAAAAATTATCAGTCACTTCAGATTCAGTTACTGAGCCTTTCACTGTAAAAACAGCAGCGCTGTACAAATGAGTACGACGACTTGTTAAGCTAGACTGTACAAACAGGCTGGGCATATATATGTACATTCAAAGGTATTAGGACATCAGCCATGGTGTCTTTGACACATACATCTATTATAAAAGAACAAAAGGACTGCAGGGCAATTCAGAGGACCTCTCAAAAGAAGCCTTTGCGTGGGTTGTAATTTTGGTTACAGTTTATCAACAATAAAGAGGAGTGGTAGCATATCGTAGGCGAAAGGCTTTTTGAAAGAGGTGGAAAATTAGGTCAGTGCTGAAAGGGGAATGAGGTAACAGCATCAACTAACACACTGACCTATTTCCTCATGTCCTGCACTGGGGGGGCGGACAGGAGAGGTGGCTGAGCTGTACGTTACATCACAACTCTGCTATGAGGGTAACCGCTCAAGCATCTCTCAAGGATATCCCACACATAGTATTATCTTATAAAGACATATCCACCCAGCATTAACAGTAGGCCAAGAGAATGGCAGTTTACTATTATTAGCTAACAGCTAATAAATAAACAAACAAACAAATTGGCAATGTAAAGCTTCCTCACGCTATAAACACAAACTTCATCATTACACAGGACGGCACAGCTTACAGAAACTCTGCTACATACTGAACTATTCATATTCAACCAATAAAACAGAAAGACGGGTCATGAAGAGGTCATGAAAGATTATTTTCAACATTCAGATGCAGACCCACACTCATTTCAGCTTTTAAAATCGTAAACTTTTTACAATGTACCAATTTACATAAAAAAAAAAAAAACAAATGCAAAAGTCATCATCACCAATTGATTCTATAAAATTAACTAGTATCTTTATTTTTGTTAATACTACTTAATAGGAGTAATCCAATACCAACTAGTATTTTTTTTTTAATACGGTATACAGTTGAAGCCAAAAGTTTACATACAGTATCAAAATTGTATTATTTTTCCAAAATGCATGTTATTTTTTATTTAGTATTGACCTGAATAAGATTTCACATAAAAGATATTTATAGTTTTTGTTTTTTCAGCATTTTTGTGTATTTGAACCCTTTCCAACAATGACTGTATGATTTTGAGATCCATCTTTTCACACTGAGGACAACTGATGGACTCATATGGAACTATTACAGCAGGTTCAAACGCTCACTGATGCTTCAGAAGTAAATATGACGCATTAAAAGCTGGGGGGTGAAAACATTTGAATTTAAAGATCAAGGTAAATTTGACTTTTTTGTCTTCTGGGAAACAAGTATCTTCTGTAGCTTCTGAAGGCCAGTACTAAATGAAGCAAATATTATATTTAGGCAAAATAAGAAAAATCTTCATTCTATTCAAAAGTTTTCACCCCCCATCTCTTAATGCATTGTTTTTCCCTTCTGGAGCATCAATGAGCGTTTGAACCTTCTGTAATAGTTGCATACGAGTCCCTCAGTTGTCCTCAGTGTAAAAAGATGGATCTCAAAATCATACAGTCATTGTTGGAAAGGGTTCACACAAAAATGCTGAAAGCTACATAATTTGTGAGAGTATTAATAATCAAGTGTATGTAAACTTTTGAACAGGGTCAACTATTATTTGCTCTTGTGGACTATATGTAAGTGTCTTTTATGTAAAATACCTTACTCAGGTCAGTAGATAATAAAAATAACATGCATTTTGTATCCCTCTTATTTTGGCAAAATAATTAATATTCTGCAGATTCTGCAAGGTGTAAAAATGAAATTGAAAATGGTACCACTTATATTATATGGACTTAACTACTATGTACATACATTTAAATTAATCATTTGGTACAATGCACTTATTGTGTACATACATGTCTTTTCATTGTACTTATATTAAAAAAACACCTGTAATTACATCTATAACTATTTTTGTAATTACATTCATAATTACGCTGTTGACCCATCCCTTACACCTTAACCTTCCCTTAAACCTACCCATATCACCAAACCTGTCCCTAATCTTACCTGTATCCCAGTGTTTTGCAATACAATATGAACATAATAAGTAAAGGTAAGACCACCTAATATAAAGTGGGACCTCAGTCAACATTAGCCTAGTATTAATTAGTACAATAGTAGTATTCATATAATAGCTGAACAGATGGTATAAATATAGGTGCCAGGTAACTATTTCCACTATTACTGGCAACAAACTGCATTTATGCTACTGAATTTTATGTGGGTCTATGGTTGTTCATTTCACTAATATGTATCCCAGTTTTTACCTTTACCGTACACTAGAAACTAGTACTAGTATTTATTTTTAGTCGCTAGCAACTATTCCAGTTTTGCTAGTCCTTATACCTTTTGTTCAAGACATGGGTACCAGTATGCAGTAGACAAGAACATACATTAGCACCTGATGAGTAATGACTAGAAATACTGGAAAAGGTCAGACTAGTCAGTTAAACACAGCTATTATCTGATGTAAACCACAGATTGACATAGAATTTAATAACTAAATACTGCTAAATTAAATGTATGTTAAATTAGACAATAGTCATTTATCACTAACAACTATCCCTAAAATGACTAGCGTCATTTGCCACCTAATATAAAGTGGGACCTCAACATTTGTATTGATTAGTATAGTAGCAGTAATAGTTACTACTGAAATTGCTAGTGCTAAATGAATAGATTATATAAATAATGACGCCAGGTAACTGTTTTCACTATTACTGGTAACAAACTGTACATTCATGCTACTTAATTTTATGTGGGTTTTCGGTTAATCACTTCACTAGTAGAAACAGTACTAGGACTTATTTTTAGTCATTAGCAGCTATTCCAGTTTTGCTAGTGCTTATTCTTATACTTTTTGTACAAGACATGGGTAACAGTAAGTAAGAATAAATATTAGCACCTGATGAGTACTAGTAATACCGGAAAGGGAAGGCCTACCAACAACTAGAATACATCCTAGTCTGAAGCGAACAAGTAATATCTAAACCATAGACTGACATTGATTTTAATTGCTAACCTGGTACTAATTTAAATTAGAAAAGTCATTTATGGCTAGCAACTATCCATAAAATGACTAGGAGCAAACGTCTAGTGTCTAAATTACTAGTACCTAAGGTTACTAGTTAACATAAAAATATACTAGTTACTACAGGATTACACACTAGCAATAAAAAATATGTATTAGTAGCAAGTATACCCTGTTGAAAAAAACTAAACTTTACTAGTTATAATAGAACTTCTATTGGTTTTAATAGAAACTGTAATGAACTCTGTAGGTTTCTACTAGTAATTGATCAGCTTCTATTGGTGGCCTTTTTAAAACCACTAAATCCTAATGGAACTCACTACAGAAAACCATTTCAATGGTTAAAAGTTGAAATGATATTTGTGGTAGAAAACAATAAGAATTTCTGTTTTTTCAGCAGGGATATAATTTAACATATGTCTGTCGTTTAAACTACTAGTCTCTATGAACAGCTGCTAGTGAAAGCTGAAATATACTAGCTACTATTGTATTACTTATTAACAAATAAGTGCTACAAGCTTAAGTATAGACAACTTGGCACCGGATCTGCTGTCTGCTCCTCTCTGTTCTGTGCACACACGTGCTCGGGTCCAAAGGAAACTCACCTCCATCTGTTGATTCCCACATTGGACGATCCTGCAAACCAGGGGTCCAGTATGTAAACGCATCTCAGGGTATCGGCTCCTATTATAGAGTCCCGCAGAGATGGGTTATCATGGAGCCTTAAGCCCTTCCTGAACCAGTGGATCGTATTGACCACCATTACTCCTAATGTTCCGCAGTCCCTTCTGAGATCACGAATGCTCCTTCAGCAACTCCCAAACTTGGCAACCCCGGACTTCTTAATGCAAGTAGCCTGTAAAGTTCGATCTGGTTACGTCTTTTTCAGCCTTGCTCAAGAAAAACTTTTCCCATGTTGAATTTGGATATCTGCGTTCTTGCTTGCTGAATTACAAAGCGAAAATTCATATAGTTGCTTTACACACCCTGCGATTGACACTATGCGTGTGCATCAGCGAGTTTACACTGTTTAAACGGTACGACTCGACAAAACACGCACCAATACGTGTAAAAACGATAGATTGATATTTACAAAAAACACTCACAACAAAGAAAACACGCGAACGTCAACATGGACTCGCGCAGACCCAACGGAAAAAAACAACAACAGACGTTTAATTTCTTCCTAAAACGCTAAATACGTGCGTTTTCAGATCGTATCCATATGTAAGTACACCTTCTCGATCCTTATGACAGTACAAGCGTCGAATATTCACACGATTGTTGTCCTTTAGTTGAATGTCAATTTTAATTCACCCCGTGAACCGTCAGCCATTAGTCGACTCCGCCCACTCACTGACGCAACTGCCACCTACGCAGCTGATTGGACAGATCCGCACAGCAGACGTAATAGAACATCACGTTTCTGAGGTGTGCTCTCGCAGACCCGCACATTTTTGCGCTGATAAGAGATTGATTTTATCAAGTTAGTGGCATATTTTCGAGTACATTTGATTGTGAAGTGTAAGGGTCACTTAAAATAATAGTGCATTAAGAAAAATGTGTATTAAAAGCTCTTTGTGCTCATGTTACTGCTCGACTCTGATTGGACAGGGTGTGAGTACCCGGATAGGCACATGAACAGAGGCACAAGGGAACAGATGAGTTTGTTATGGTAAATATTTTTACACTAGCGGTAGGACGTAACTTTTTTTTTTTAAGTGTATAAAATATTATGGTCACAAGATCACTTCAAATATGAGGTAAACAAGTAGCTATCGAATAATAAATTATGTAATTATTATATAATACATAATAAGCTACTATATAGTAATGACGGGATAGTCACCAGGGCTTTATCGCAATAAAATTTTGAGTCATACGTCTAATAACACATATCTTTTTGTCAATAATTTTGTCCAAACTAAAATTCCAATATTAATATATTATATAGATATGGGTAAGCTAGTGAAAATAATTAAACCACACTGACATTCACTGAGGCAATAATAAATAACATAATAACAACATAATAAAGGCGGGACTGTGTTCTGGAGACTGGAGTTGTCACATGTTATACAGGTTTTATAAAGCTTTGATTTATTAATTCAGTATTATTAGCCAAACCAATGTTTTTCCATTTTATTAGTTTCAACAATTTAGATATTCTGATGTTTTATAATTATTTTACTGTTTAAAAATCGCTGCAAAGCCTGTAATAGATTATAATGGCAGGTTCCATTGTGACAACTTATCCCATGGAATGTAACTGATATGCCACACTGTTGTCACAATGACATTATACATTGTATCTTTTTTCAAACAAATTCAAAATGGTGTTAGCATTCAAAACACCCAGATTGGCGTCAGGTGCAAGACATAAAAATAACAAATAATAAAATTACAGCACACTGAAATTACAGCTCCAGAAATGTATTTACCAAAGACCACAATGTTTTGACTAGCCAGATTTTAATCAGGCAACTAATGTTTTTTTTTTTTTTTTTTGGGGGCAACAGAAAGCATAATATGTAGCATAATCTGTTTTCATAATATGCATTGATAGTTTGGTACAAATCTTGTATTTGGAGGCAATAAAGAGCCTAGTTGATCATTATGTTGAGAAAAACACTGCAATTTACAAGGGGAACTACTACATTGATTTAAGACATAATTAGTGTATTGATTAGGTGCTTGCCTTCAGATGCAGAGAACATTAACATACAATAAAGTAAATGAGGTGATTTATCATGTAAAGATCAAGCCTCCCTGCTACTGCATTACTGTGATTTAAAATCATGAATAGCCATTTTTGCTAATAATGGAAATGAGTCTGGACAGACGTAAATGTCAACCTTGGTATAAACTATATATTTAATTCCTTATGAAATTATGGAGAGATTTCAGGTGAATGAGGGTCATTTGTAATGTCACTGACTGATTGAACTTGAGTTCAAACTGTTATTATCATTTCCTTTGAGTGAATATGACTTGATGATTGTTTTGGTTGAACACTAGATGGCAGTGTAGCATGACAAAACGCTAAATTCAATCTCATATCTTAAATATGCTGTATATCTGATGCTTGTTAATTTAATAATTATGACATACAAATTAATTATTAGATTATAAATAGATTTGTAACAAAAGTATGAGGTTCAGTGCGTTTTGTTAAGAGAAACAGCTTTAAGTTTTTAAAAAGTTTTTTAAAGAAGTGTTGTCCAAAGAGGTCAGTGTTGAGTAAAATATGGACCCTTCTTTATTGAAGCAGGGTCGAAAACACTTAAATGATAAAGCGTAGGCCTATTTCAGCTCTAAAAGCATTTTGCTTGCTTTCTTATGTTAAGTAACTGATTTATGCTATTGTGATCTCTTAAGCCTATAAACATAAATGTCTTGATGTCATTTTGAGTTAGGTCTATTATTTAGCACTTTTACTTCGTGTCATATACTTACTGCATTAGTCAGAGCTATTAAGAAAATAGGAAGTGCTTGATGTTTCATTTTTATCCTTTGTTTTACATTGAAAACATATGACCTTTTTCAGACTGTGGGAGTGAAGTTCACAAGAAGCCTCCATTCAAGACGACTGATATATTATGCATACTCTTCATTATTAATGAACAGGAATCTCGTTACTCCGAGCCCCATCTGAAAGGGAGAATGGGAAGGAGGACAGGTGTTCATTTGATCCCTTGCTTTTTGTCCTCAAACATGCTGCCCTGCTTGGTCTACTGGATCGGAGCTGTTTCATGCACACTGACTACTAGTTGTAAAAAGTCTATCGGTTTGTTTTGGCCACCTAAGACCACTAGATCTAAAGCTCTGCTTTCACTCCAGAGACCAATTACAGTTATTTACTGATGGAATTCTTAGTAAATGGAATGCAATCTGATCAGAGTCAAAATAGTTTCTGGCAAAAGTGGGTTTTAATGAGCATCTTTCTATCTATCTATCTATCTATCTATCTATCTATCTATCTATCTATCTATCTATTTGTGACCCAGGACCACAAAACCAGTTATAAGGGTCAATTTGTATTGATGTACTGATGTATTGTTTATTAGAATAGGACAATATTTGGCTGAGATACAACTACTTGAAAATTTGGAATCTGAGGTTGAAAAAAACTGTAACTATTGAGAAAATCTTCTTTAAAGTTGTCAAAATAAAGTTCTTAGTCGGCGCCGATAGCATTGTGGGCAGCGCGCCAACATAAAGCGTTTTCGCGCTACGGGCGTCCCGAGTTCGAATCCCGGCTCCTGGGCTTTTCCCGATCCCGCCCCCTTCTCTCTCCCCTACTTCGCTTCCTGTCAGCTGTGATCTGTCCAGCTGTCATAATAAAGGCAAACAGGCCAAAACAGAAAAGATGTTTATAGCAATGCATATTACTAATCGAAAATTGAGTTTTGATATATTTATGGTAAGAATGTATTCTTGTATTGCTGGTTATTGTTACAAATATACCCGTGCTATTTATGACTAGTTTTGATCTTTATATCATAACACTGAGAAATTCTTCAGACCTAGACCTTGTTTTCATTTAATTACTTTGGTAATTACTTTTGGGTTTTTTTAAATTACATAGCCTAAGTTGGAGTCAAATTGGGAGTTTCATTTTTACACGATCTAACATCCCCATAACCTTTTTAGAGGGGATCTCCAGATAACTAGAAGTCCACAGAACCATCATGCAGCACCGTGCGAATTCAAAACCAACTGTACGCAGCAATGGTCCCGTCAGCGTATTGGATGCGGTACTGTATGTGGCTCCTCCTCCAACTGATGCTTCGCAGCCTTCAAACACACTAGTATGTGCCATAACAACACCAGTGCTCCTTCAAAGTTGGGGGCGCATTTTCAACAGTGAACGCAACAATTTGGGAACTCTGTGGCTTTTCAGTAAGACTGTGGACAGAATAAGCAGCCAAGCAGTGGCGTTTGTTTGCAGAGGAACGTTTCCCGTTACTTTCAGCCTTGTGGACAATATGAAGTGCAGTTATGGCAAAAAGGGGTAAATCCGTGGTGAGGACCCTGGAGGATTTGACGCTGGATTCGGGTTACGGTGGAGCCGCGGACTCCTTCAGGTCATCCAGCTTGTCTCTGTGCTGCTCCGAGGCGCACATCTCCTATGCGCATGGAGGGCACTGCTGGCATCTGACCGACTCCATGCGCAGTCGACACAACAGCCTAGACACCGTCAACACCGTCCTGGCTGAAGACGGCGAGACCCTGGAGTGTTCCGGACACTGTGCGAAACTTCCCGAGCTTGAGGATGTGCCCTGGAGCCTCGGGGAGGTGGAGAACGCGCTCAACAAGGAGGAAGAGTTGAGGTTCGGGACCGTGTCCGCGGATCTGCTCGCGCGTCTCTCCACGCTCGTAAGCCGCGCACTGGTGAGGATCGCCAGGGAATCGCAGCGGCTGAGTTTGCGCTACGGCAAATGCACCAAATACGAAGTCCAAAGTGCCATCAAGATGATCCTATCCTGGACCATTTCGGTCAACTGCATCGCCGCGGCGCTCAGCGCGCTGTCCATGTACAACATGAGCACCGAGGATAAATTCAGCCGGGGGAAATCGGAGAGATGCGGCTTGGTCTTCTCCGTGGGGAAGTTCTTCAGGTGGATGGTGGACAGCAGGGTCGCGGTGCGCATCCACGAGCATGCGGCCATATACCTGACCGCCTGTATGGAGAGCCTCTTCCGAGAGGTCTTCACCCGGGTGTTGAATAGCTCGGTGGTGGAGAAGGATAACGGGATCCCCAAATTTACACTGGAATCCTTTGAGCAGGCTCTGAGCAATGATTCGGAGTTGTACGGCCTCCTTTTGCCCTATCAGCACCTCACATGTGGGAAAAATGCCAATGGTAAGTTCAGCACTCGAAAGGCAGTTCAAAACAGATTCACTGTTTGTTTTTCTTTTTTTACTCTGAGCAAAAAATATTGTTCATTCGCTTGAGTCAGATTTTGATTACTGTAACTGAGGGAAAAACGGAACCAGCTATAATGTTTATACAGTGACATTAACTTTCAGGCCCATTGCCCAGAAACTGACATCATCTGTGTATATATTATTACTTGGGCTCAATGACTGCGTTTACGTGCACAGTGATATTACAGCATTAATCAGAATTTGCTCACATATTCTGGTTATGTAAGCATTAGGAAAATGCATTAACCCGATTGCCATAATCAGGCAATCAATAATCAGGTGAAATGTCAATCTGCTAAACATGATGTGCATGTAAAAATGGCCACTGGCTGCATGCACAAAAGATAAAATATGTTTATATTCTGCTTATTGATGTTCATATTAAGCATAGTAATATGATTTAATGACTTGATTGAGTTTTACAAAAATTAAGCACAATAAATGCCAGAATATAAACATAATCCCAAAGTCATGTGTATGTAAATACAGTCATTATGATGTTTGGCCCAAACACTTCAGAGATGTCAGATAATTTATCAGGGATGTGCTTTGATTTATGTGTGCATGGATGTATGTGTATTTGGCTGTGTGTGCTGTGACTGTGTATTAGAGAGCGGTTCATTTTTAACACGGAGCTCAGCTGCATTTTCCATGCGTAATTAGCTCACAGTACCATCTTGTTCTTTTTAATGTATCATTTGTACAGTTATGGTACTTATGAATGTGTCATCCAGAATGTTTCCAGGCTGTAGTTTATGTGCAGGATGACATAATCCAAATGATAGACCCTGGGGCAGAGGGACTATTCAGTGTATAACTTCCAATAATGTTTGTGCAACAATATGGACTTGACAGTATTGCAGCAGCAAAGAGACTGATGATGTCATTGATTTAATACAGCTGCCTGGCAGAGGGGCTTTTCTACAATAGTCTATTGGTGTGCATTTAGGAGTACGTATGGACTTGTGCCACTTGCAAAGATATATGTGACCCTGGACCACAAAACCAGTCATAAGCAGCAATAGCCAAAAATACAATGCATGGGTCAAAATTATCAATTTTTCTTTTATGCCAAAAATCATTAGGATATTAAGTAAAGATCATGTTCCATGAAGACATTTGATAAATATCCTACTGTAAATATATCAAAACTTAATTTTTGATTAATAATGTGCATTGCTAAGAACTTCATTCGGACAACTTTAAAGGCGATTTTCTCAAAATGTAGATTAAATTTTCAAATAGTTGTGTCTCGACCAATATATAAATGATGTATAAATCTCAGTTTCAAAGACTGGTTTTGTGGTCCAGGGTCACATATTCAATGAACACATAATATATTGTGTATTAATTTTTTATTCAATTTAATATACTATAAACGTATAAAAAATGTAAATAGGATATACATATGCTAAGTCAAGTCAAATTTCTTTATATAGCACCTTCCATGATACACACTGTTTCAGATCAGAATATCTTCATGCATAGTCACATTTATCAGATTAGAGCTGGGCAATAATATATCTTACACTGCGCTAATTTTTACATTAACAATGTAATCAATTCTATTTATTAATTTAAAGCCAAGTATGAATCTCATCAAGTTAGTGCTTTTAAGCATTTACAAATAATAAGTCAAAGCAGTAACAATGTAAACAATATATTTTATTTGTGAACGTTTGTTCAGCTATTCTTTTTAATAGTTAACTTTTAACTATTTTTTTTCTCACAGACAAGGATATAAATTTCATGAAGCTGATTATTCACTAAAAACTCTCACAGATCATGGTTTCATTTTTGGTCATTTAAAGTCTTATTTTGACGTTAACAAAGTGGTTATATCTAAGTGCCAGTTGTTTAATTTTTTTTTTTTTTTTAATTAGTACCATTAATGCCAGTATATTGTTCATTCAGACTGATTCACGAACGCTGAACGTGGACGAACACGAGAGGGTGGGAATTATCGCATGAACCAATCACAGCCGAACATAACCAGTCATATCCAATCATATCGGGTTCATAAAGTTTCTTTAGAAAAAACGAGTGATACGTCTTAATGTTAGATTTTGTAATATTGGCGTTGTTTTGTTTTTATATACATATACACACTGCATATACAGTCAAACCAAAATGAATTCAGACACCTTCAACATTTCTCACATTATCACAGTTTATTCGCTATAGTTTATAAAATTGTAATAAAATATGGCAAGAGTTTAGAGTTAAACTGTGTCAGAACAAATTCATCTTGATAATGTCATATAACTTTGATAGAAAGGTATGTAATGGATTACAATCAACCAAAAATTCAGACATCCCTTAGTATGACAA